>NC_054536.1:15541293-15621293 GCF_017654505.1 Polyodon spathula | reverse complement strand
TCTTATTGTATACCAGCTTCCTCAAGCCGGGCTTTAAAATGAGCTTGATTTAGCCACAGTGTTTAATTAACAAGCCCAAGCCCAGATGTGTCTTATTAAACTCCTAGTAAAACCAGGTGTTAATCAAACCGCTATGCAGTGAAAGTCTTTATTTCCATCCCTGGATAACACTGTATGTATTAAGTTGTTTGTTCAGCCCTTGTTTGTGACACCCTAGATGTGAAATGGTAGTGAATGGTATGAACTTGTACAATGCCCGTGCTGTAGTGTAAAACATTATGAACTTGTATAATGCTTGTGCTGTAGTTTAAAACATTATGAACTCGTATAGCAAAGCCTTGGTGTTTACTCTCCGAGACAAGCTTACAGTGGCATACTGTACCACAGTAAGAGCTTAACAAAGTGTAGAAACACAGAACGCAGAGAAGCCTGTGCAACAAATCACAACTACATGTGGGGGGGTGGGGGTGGGGGTGGGGGGGATGGGGGGGTAGTCAAAATTTTTCTAAAATTTTCAAACCATGACCATGGCTGTCATCTGCATTATTGGTTATAAATGAGGATTTTTCATTTATACTGGGACCATCAAATATCTGTGAAGCTGATTTTTTCTGTATTATTTCATGTGATTTATGTTCTGTGTTAATAATAATAATAATAATAATAATAATAATAATAATAATAATAATAATAATAATAATAATAAAAGCGTTTCCTGTATTAAAGATTTAACTGTAAAATTAGATTTACAAATATAAATTGGAATAAGTTACATGTTTTGTGTCCTTCTGAAAATGTTGATGTGAAAAAGCATAATGGGATGGAAGTTGGAATAAAAAAAGATGCCTTTACAACTGGATTACATCTTTTTTTTTATAGCTAATTCTGATTGCCTATCTGAAATTTAAAAAATGAGTTTTAATAGAAACATTTTAGTCCTTTTTTGTTTCTCGTTTTCCAGGTGATTAGAAGTGGAATTGTTCTGTAGATATTATGTAAATTTTACCCATAAAAATTACTACTATATAATTTCCATTTTCCATTTCAGAAGACAGTGAGAGCACCAAATTGGCTACTTTGTACCATCTACAAAATCTTTAATTTCTCACCTGTTTAATATTCTATTAAGTATGTGTATTGTCTATCATTCTCTATTCCTGACCACATTACCACTAGTGATGTGCAAAGTAAAATGAACTGACAGCAACAGTGATCATTTTTCAAGACACTTCATTTCAGAAATTCAGCTTTCAAAAGTAGTCTATGCATGAACAGCAATAGAGAATGATGGAGAACACACATTTCAAACATGTAAAAAAATATAAACATGAGATTGCAGAATTAATATCCCTTGATTTTAATTACACTGTAATGGCAATGCAATGGTCTGTGGTATTAGCCATTGGTTAATACCACAGTTTGGGCACCCCTGGAAAAATGTATGTTACAATAAATCTTTCAGTGAACAGAAGTTGACCTGAGGTCTACATGGTAGAAAGTTAAACATGACACCTTTCTGCAAATTTTAATACAGGATTACTATTTATTTGCATTTATTACAGATTCAAAATAATAAACAAAAGTGAAAATGGCATGTGTAAAAGTTTGGGCACCCTTTTGGACCATTCTTAATTACTTCTTAAAAAGATGATTACTAAGGCCCAGAAAGGTTGATTAACTCGTTAGGGCTTCAATTAGTCAGGTGAAGTCACCTTCAGAACAGTTTAGCTGACACTGGAGTAGTTGTTCACAGGTCCACAGTACAGCGTACCTTACGTAACAAGGATCTGCATGGGAGAGAAAAGCCTTTTCTACGACCTCATCACAAAGTCAGCGTCTAAAGAACGCAAAAGAAAATCTTGACAAGCCTGAAGCTTTTTGGAACAATGTGCTTTGGACTGATGAAAAGAAAATTGAACTGTTTGACCACAACCAAAGAAGGTACGTTTGGAGAAAAAAGGGTAAAGCATTTCAAGAAAAGAACACCTTGCCAACTGTTAAGCACGGGGGTGGCTCTATTATGCTTTGGGGTTGTGTGGCAGCCAGTGGAACCGGAAATATTGTGGGGGTGGAAGGAAGAATGGATTCAACTAAATATCAACAAATCCTAGAAACTAATGTCCTAAAGTCAGTCAGGACACTGAAGCTGAAAAGAGGTTGGATATTTCAGAAAGACAATGATCCAAAACATACCTCAAAATCAACCATGAAATATTTACAAGAAAGAAGGAGAAAGGTTTTGGAATGGCCGTCACAGTCCCCAGACTTGAATATTATTGAAAATCTGTGGGGAGATCTCAAACATGCAGTGCATGCAAGTAGACCTAAGAATCTTTCTGAGCTGGAAGAGTTCTGCAAGGAAGAGTGGAAAAAAATTCCAAAGGCAAGAATAGAAAGACTCTTAGCTGGCTACAGGAAACGTTTGGAAGCAGTTATATCTGCCAAAGGAGATGTTACCAAATACTGACACTAAGTGATAGGGTGCCCAAACTTTTGCACGCACCATGTTCACTTTTGTTTATTATTTTGAATCTGTAATAAATGCAAATAAATAGTAATCCTGTATTAAAATTTGCAGAAAGGTGTCATGTTTGACTTTGTACCATGTAGAGGTCAGGTCAACTTCTGTTCATGTAAAGATTCATTGTAACATACATTTTTTCCAGGAGTGCCCAAACTTTTGCATACAAATGTGTGTGTGTGTGTGTGTGTGTGTGTGTGTGTGTGTATATATATATATATATATATATATATATATATATATATATATATATATATATATATATTATATATATATATATATATAGACACAACCCAATGGTATCACACTGGTAAACATTATAATAAGTTTCTGAAGGACAATGCCTGGGTTTTTCATAAATCTCTGTAATAGTAGGACTGGCAGCTAGAATACTTTGCATATGTATGTTCAGGTGGCATCACTGATCCATGTTTGCTTTTTTTTTTCCCCAGTGATGTAGCTGTATGATGCAGTGTTGATCAAGATGCTTTATCATTGCAGCTGTGCTTTCCATTGAAATGAAATTAGAAGGGATTAGGTATTTATCTGTGTTGAAGCTGGCTATTCTCTAGATAAATCCTATGTGAATGCAGCTTGTCAGTTAATAGCGGTCACTAAACCGGGTCATTTGAGAACGAGGTCGCTTCCCTTTGATGAAGCAAACACAGCTTGTTTTGGCATTTATTTTAGGCCAACAGATATAAACAAAAAAAACAATGTCATATTGATATATAAACTGACTATTGCTATTGACTATTGGGGCCGTTTATTGAAAATGCAAAGAGAATTTCCTCACTGAAACAAAAAAAATGATGTTGAGAACATTCTAATGTACCTACTCATCTTGTCTCCACAGCTGTGCTTTTTGGTGTTCTGGACCCCGCGCGTTTCTGAGAAGATCCTGGTGGATATTATTGCGGTGGACCTCGCTTTCGCTGAGCTCTGTGTTGTTCCTCTTCGTATCTTCTCTTTTTTCCCAATACCAGGTACAGTGTATTCCATTCGATAGCATTCAGATACCAAGTAAAGGATGACAAGAATGGGCCTGCACGTCTTCCCAGTCTCACGAATGTATCGATGTAGCAAAGCTTGTTTTTAATGTGTGACGAAGGCAAAGAGTGCAATGACTTGTACTTGGCCAGACTGAGGTAGTAGTAAAACTAGACCTAAATGCTGGCACAGATTGGATCATAAAATGTTGTTTTACATACTTGGAAATTTAACAATGCCCTTAAGAGACTCATGGGGGTCAAGAAGAGCTACTTCCTTGTAGTGACCCCTGGGCAACGCCTCTGACGGCAAAAAGCTCTTCAAATCGAACTTACCATGCAATGCTTAAGCAAAGCAATGTCGGGCTTGGTTAGTACTTGGATGGGAGACCACCTGGGAATACTGAGTGCTGTAGGCTGCACGTTAAGCTCATATATATAATATATATATATATATATATATATATATATATATATATATATAAGAGACTCATGCTGCTTGTACGTTATGCACTCTTGATAATCTGAACAGCAGCACTATTTGGACTCCCCAGCCTTTTAGCATTGTCATCTTATACCAATGCTGCAATTTACGTGGTATACTGTACTGCATAACCCATAATATTTTATGTTTGTAATTGTTTTTCCCATCTCTGTGCAGTCACTATGCGAGCACACCTAACCGGCTGGTTGATGACACTGAAGAAGACCTTTGTACTGGCCCCCAGTTCAGTCCTGCGGATCATTGTTCTCATCACCAGTCTCATTGTGCTTCCTTACATGGGGTAGGTACTACAACCGGCACAGTGTCCACTACTGTAAGATACTGTCATGGAAAGGAATAACATTATTCGTCTGACAAAACAGATCTATGTGACCAATCACTTTGTATAACGAGCTGCGACTCGAGGACACACAAACCAGTTACATAATATCATACAGTATTTTATTTACAGTCAATCTGAAGTACACAAAGAACTGTAGCTGCCTGGTGACTTCAAGCTATGCTTTTAAGGGTGAAAATAGGTTTGTGGAGACTGGAGTAAAATACAAAAGCAATACTGGTATGTTAAAAGAAATAAAACTGTGTTAGGAACAAAGTTGCTTCATACCCCAGATGGAATTTAGCATTTGCTGGCCAGAAAGCCTTACTCCTGAACATTTTTTATAGTTTGGAAAATCAGTGACTTAAACAAGCAGCTGATGACAAAGACCTGCTCCACTGCCATCACTAACATGAAATTAGAAAATGAGGAGTACATTAGTAAGCCAGACTTCATAGGAGACCTATTGTAAAAGAGACTTTTACTAAATGGATTTTTCTCTGTGTGAGTTAACTCCTTCCAGGCTTCCAATAAAAGTCATATTTATTTTACTGTGGATTTGTGAAAGCAGTAGTGAACAATGGGGTGAAAGAAATGGTAGGTCATGAATTGATGAAGTGGGTAAATAATAACTGAGTGGCCCCTGGAAGCTGGAGGGTTTTAGGCAACTTGTGAAAGCATGGACCTAGACTCATTCGGGAATGGCTACATTTTTGTCTTTATTTCTGCAAATTATATTTATCCAACTGCTCACTCAAACAATAACCAAAGCACTACAAGTTGCACACAGAAAAATAATAGGATCATGTTGCATGAAACCTTAAATGGTGATTAACCATTTCAGAATCCACTGCAACACACACATTCACGTGCCATCTATTGGCTGTATCTACTGTATTCCCCTATGTCCAACTGATACTGAAATTATACAGCCTTTAGAATGCACAGCAGGCTTGTACAGGGGGAAAAACATTGTGGATTGACCAATCATCACCATTGTGTGGGTGAAGTAGGTCTGTGTATATTCCAGACATGTGGGTGTGGGGGCTCCTGAGTGGTGCATCCAGTGAAGGCGCTCCACATGGAGAGCAGGTTGCGCCCTATAGCCTGGAGATCAGAGGTTTGAGTCCAGGCTATGACCGTGACTAGGAGTTCGCAGGGGGCGGCACAAAATTAGCCGAGCGCCACCCAGGTAGGGAGGGCTTAGGTTGGCAGGGCAATACACGGTTCACCACGCACCAGCTACTCCTGTGGCTGATAGGGCACCTGTGGGTCTGCTGTGGAGCCATTCAGATCTGTGTTGTCCTCTGGCAATATAGGTCTGATGGCTTCGCTGTGGATCTGCAGTGCGAAAAAAGACGGCTTGGCTGGGACATGTTTCGGAGGACGCGTGTGTAAGCCGCCATTCCCCGAGTCACGATGGGGTTGCAACGATGAAACGGGATTAATAAAAATACAATTGCCGATTCCAAATTGTAGGTGTAGCAGTGTGACATGAGGGAGCATGAGTATGAGCACAGTTATGCTTCCAATGCATTTTGAATGCATGCGCTCCATTTATATAAATCTTTACCTCACAGCAAAATTGGGTTGCAATGCCTACTGTTGCCTACCGCATTGACAGTCACTCTATGAAAGTAGCTTACAGGGTGAAAGAGTGAATGGAGCTGGTGTAAGTTTCACCTTTGTGGACTACTCTTATTGAAAGCACTCTTTTTAAATAACAAACCACAGAAGAGTTTTGCAGAGCTAAGGTAAATTGTACAGGAAACATGGCGCAACATTGCTCGTTGTCCAAAACATTTGTCTGCTTGATAGAAAAGCCTTAGGATTTAAAATCCTGAATTTTAGATTTGTGTACCTGGCAGACTATCCTGTTATTAAGCGGAACATTTTAAATACGATAAAAAAAAAAAAAAAAAAAAAAAACTGGTCTGAAACCACAATCCATCATACTGTATATAGAAACTGTACCTGTCCTGTACTCTGATTATGGTACATAGGACACACATTCACAAAACTGGACTTACCTCATACTGCCCTCTGGCTCTAAACATTAAACAAATAAATCGTCAACCCTGTAAGTTTCTTCGTACAGACTTGTATGAACTCAGCTTCTGTAAGTGGTGTTTCTGGATCTTTATTAATTGTAGACAAAGTCTAGCCCTCTGGGTGTGATGGTTAGTATTGTTATTTACGATGTGTTAATATTGTGAGGCGTTGCTGTGTGCCGCGTTTGGGAATTTTCAGTTTATAAACTTTTTTTTTCAGTGTTTTCAGTCTTGATCATATATATCTTGAGCCTCAAACACAGAAGAATCTGTTCAAAATGCAGACTGAAAAAATAAAATCAATATTATAACCTTTCAAAAGCAGTAGGGAAAAAAATGGTTCTTCAACTTGTCCATGGGAAATGTAACAAAATATGTTTCAAGTTACTTCATCTTCTATAAATGGCATGAGAAGACACATTAGGTCTCCCAAGCAATAGTTGAGAGACACAGATTTCTATAGCATGCACTTATGGATCATGGAATTTTCCATAGAACATTCTCCTCTGGATACTGCCTTGGACCTCACTTAATTAGGTACTCGTGGACAACAATACCACGATGATTTCAACACTCACATTTTCTAAGGTTTTTCACTGAACAGCCTAAGTGTCTTAAATTTGTCATATCATTTAGCTGTGCGTAATATTGACTTATTAAATCGCTTTTTACAAGAGTCGATCATTTTATTATACATTTGTAACTCAGTTGCTTGGATTACATTAAACTAACACAACACTCTGGTAAACCACTGTTTACAGTGAGCCAGACGCTAATGCAGATTTTGCTAGAAGTTTCCACTTCCTTTCTGTTGGTACGCAGACCTTTCTGTTTCATAAGGAAGTCTGTTTCATTTGCAGGGTTCATGGAGCCACTCTGGGTGTCGGTTCCCTGCTAGCTGGTTTCTTGGGGGAATCCACCATGGTAGCAGTAGCAGCCTTCTATGTATATCGGAAACAGGTACAACAAACCACATGTTCTTACTTTAATGTGACTGTAGCTAACAAAAGAATACGTAGGTTTCAAGTAGCAAACGTGTTTTTATTTTACAATAAACACTAGGATGAGTTCTGAGTTAGCTTGCCTTCATTTCAGGAAGTATGTTACTTCCTTGGTCATTTCACCCCAATGGTGTCATCTGGGTAAAAGGATGTTACTGGCTGAAAGCATATCAGTCAATAAGGGAAGGAGCTGATTGGCTATTGCCAGGAAAGAAGCCATTGAAGGGTTGGGGACAGTGGCACCCGACAGACGAAATGACCCAATTGCAAGATAGTATAAAAGCATGGCTTGGAAACAGATATGTGTTTTACAGTGTAATAACAGATGTGATATTTTAAAATTCAAACGCAGATGTGTGGTTCTTTTACAACTGCAAATTTTAGACCAACATAATAAATGGATCCAGATGGTGAAGAAAATATATTTACCTATTTTGTTAACAATAACTTTAATTCACTGCTTAGCAAGCTATTTTTTCATGTGATTAGATATTAGAGCGTTAATTGTAGTAGTTTAATAGTACTACGTCTGTTCATTTTCTAGTAATACCACAGAAGTATTAATATAGAAAACTCTCTCGTTAACTAACTGGATTGGCATTTTCTACAAAAAAAGATCAGGCATTGACATTCATTTATTATCATTTCCTTTTATTGTAAGAAGAAGAAGGATGATAGTGATGATGAGACGGCAGTGGAGGGAGAAGACTCAGCTCCAATGAATGAAGTCGGACCCAGGGAGGAAACTGATGACATTGTGGAGCTGAGGGAGGAGGACGAATAAAGAGAGGAGGAGGGGGAGAGCAGACTGCAGGAACAGTCTGAATTTGCTTCTGCCACCGCCAGCTTTCTCTCCCCCAGTTGCGTACAGTGGAGTGCTTGCCGGGGGGGATAAAGCGAGGAGGCTTGCATGCGGTGGCTGTGTGTTCCATCAATTTCCCTTTCTGATTAGAGCTATAAACAGGCCACGGTACACCCCGTCCACTCAGAGTAGCTTCCAGTGGATATTGTCTTCACAAGACAGAAAAGATGATACCTGTACCAAAGCACTGTCGTACATCCACCTTTACCTTTCTCTTTTCTGCTGTTATTTTGCGTTGCCGTCCTATACTTTTAGGAAAACACAAAAGAACTGCAAGTGTAAAACTTTATATCATATCTTTATTCAGTTGCTTGAAAAAAAAAAAAAAAAAAAAACTTCTGATCTTGAAAATAGAAGAAAAAATAAAATGCATTGAGGTCTCTATATAGACCTGTGCGCTTTTATTTGCCATAGTGCTGCTAATTACCAGTTATGCTGTAGTTGGTAAAAAACTGACATAGCAGTTAGAATGAGGCTTATTTTTCATTTTATTTAAGTACCAAACTCATTTTCTGAAACCATTAGTATCTAAAGACTTGTGCTTAACTTAAATTACATTTAAAGGGAGTTTTTAAATAATATATTGGTTAAAAAATTGTAAGTGTTTAAATATTGTTAATGGTTTATTTTGAAAGGGTGAGATATAAATGCAATTGCCGTGGTCAGACAGCCAAGTGTTGGCTGCTTGACTTTTTATCATGTTTGTCAGCACAAGTTTCTTGAATCTGAGAATCTATTTTTTTAATAGATATGACATTAAGCTATCACTCGTTAAAACACACATTTACAGCTCAAAGTATCCAAAGCATCTAAATGTGCTATTATACACTCGTGGCATACAAGTGTATTTCATATACCTGTGTCTACCGCACACTGTGGGCATTAACGTCTAGACGTAACTTTGCTTTGGTGGTCTCAAGAGGGAAAGACTTTATGTCCCTGTGCTTAGAAATAAAGAGTATAAATGAAAATACCTTTTTTTCTGAAAAATGGTAAAATGGTGCATGAAGTGGCATTTTTTAAAGTTTAAAATCAAGTTATGTGCTTTTATCTAACCTGTAGACTACAGAGGATTTATTCAAAAATGTTCGTACAGGGAATAGTATAAAAAGAATGTAAATATTTTTCAGTTCTAATTGTTCAAGTAATAGCTGACTATGCAGATATATTTGATCAACCTGTACACACTGATAAGCCACAGTTGGATTAACCACCTATCCTTGGTTACCCTGAAAAACAAGGGGGCGAGGCATTTCAGGGCGATTCCCTGGTACTGTTAAATAATCAAACATCCAGCTGTCGCTCTTCTCTGTAGAATTGTACTTAAAGTTTGACAAGGCAATGCCTTTGAACATATGCGGAAATTATACACAGGAATAGAACCCAGCAAATAGTATGGCTCTGAAAACAGACAGCACACATCAGACACATGAGGCAGAGCATCTAGACCATGGAATCAATAGCTTTCCACACACACACTTGTACATATATATATATATATATATATATATATATATATATATATATATATATATATATATATATACACACACACACACACACACACATACATACACTATATATATATATATATATATATATATATATTATATATATATAATATATATATATATAATAATAATAATAATAATAATAATAATAATAATAATAACTAATAATATGAACTTACTCTTGTCATGTGACCGCAGAGATTGGATATACCTCCATGATACGAGTCGCTTGCACAGTTTGCATTCAACTTTGTTCTTGATCGTCTGGGCATTTAACAAAAAAATTCCAAACAGCAGAGGGGTTTCGAGACATTTTTTTCAGCTTACGCTATACAACGTTTTGCTGTCGAGATGGAGAATGAAGAAATTAAAGGTTTGCTTCTGGATAACACAAGCTGGAGGTGGAGGGAGGGGAGGGAGAGAGACGGACGGTGCTCATTTTTCGAAATTTAAATTTTTTGTGTTATCGTATATTTTGTATGTTTCAAACATATTCTACCATAGCACTTCTCTTACACTGTCTTGTACACTACATATTTAGTATTTATTTTACTGAAGTACTACAACTGTACCGGCCCAGTACTTTGGGCACTATACCCTGCTCCATACACTGCAGCGGCATCATAGAGTTTCTACGTGTAACGATTTGGTAGCAGATTCTAATACAATAACTTTTGTTTAAGTAATATACATTATACAAATCAAAAGATCACATTTTGCATGCGAGTGACATTTAATGTGTGATTTATAGTATTCGTATATTGTCAAAGAGTTTCTGTTAACAGGACAAAAAAAACTCCAAAAAAACAACAGTGCATCAATGACATCTGACAAGCCTTCGAAGGAGTAAAACAATCTTCAAATCCCTGGCTAACGAACGAACCTTCGAACACAGCAATAAAATATTTAACTGATGTGCCTTGTCCAAGCCAGAGGCAGAAAGGTTGGTATCCTAGCAAAGCAGTGTCCTTGGCTTGTTCCACAAAACCATGCCTCCCCATGGAAAAATGGTCCATATGAATGTCAGGATACAGTATGGGCTTATCTGCTTTGAAACAATATCTACATCAACGGGGCATGCTTCTAATCAGGCAGCAGAGGTGGTCTTGTGGATCTTGGCCCACTCTTCAGTCTTCAGGTTTTATTACAGGGTGCAGGACTATTTCCATGTACCGCAAAGTGGTAAATCCTCCCCTTGAAAGCACAATAAAGTCTGTGTGACTGTCTCCCCTCACCATAAGTGAGTCTACTCCAAATCATTCATTTTCAGCGATGTTGAATTAAACAAATCGTCCGCATCCCAACAGTTGTAACAATTTCATGATGATGCCATATTTACTGCTTGCTCCTTTCATTTGAGGTGTGTGGGTGTGTGTGTGTGTGTGTGTGTATATATATATATATATATATATATATATATATATATATATATATATATATATATATATATATATATATATATATATATATATACATATATACACACACACACACACACACACACACACACACACACACACACACACACACACACACACACACACACCACTGCAAAATGATCAGTTTCTCTGGTTTTACTATTTATAGGTATGTGTTTGGGTAAAATGAACATTTTTGTTTTATTCTATAAACTGCTGACAACATTTCTCCCAAATTCCAAATAAAAATATTGTCATTTATAGCATTTATTTGCAGAAAATGACAACTGGTCAAAATAACAAAAAAGATGCAGTGTTGTCAGACCTCGAATAATGCAAAGAAAATAAGTTCATATTCATTTTTAAACAACACAATACTAATGTTTTAACTTAGGAAGAGTTCAGAAATCAATATTTGGTGGAATAACCCTGATTTTCAAGCGCAGCTTTCTTGCGCCTTGGCATGCTCTCCACCAGTCTTTCACATTGATGTTGTGTGACTTTATGCCACTCCTGGGCAAAAATTCAAGCAGCTCGGCTTTGTTTGATGGCTTGTGACCATCCATCTTCCTCTTGATCACATTCCAGAGGTTTTCACTGGGGTTCAGGTCTGGAGATTGGGCTGGCCATGACAGGGTCTTGATCTGGTGGTCCTCCATCCACACCTTGATTGACCTGGCTGTGTGGCATGGAGCATTGTCCTGCTGGAAAAACCAATCCTCAGAGTTGGGGAACATTGTCAGAGCAGAAGGAAGCAAGTTTTCTTCCAAGACAACCTTGTACTTGGCTTGATTCATGCACCCTTCACAAAGACAAATCTGCCCGATTCCAGCCTTGCTGAAGCACCCCCAGATGAGTCCAATTTTCAGCTTTGCCCAACACCTGGTCGTCTAATGGTTAGACGGAGACCTGGAGAGGCCTACAAGCCACAGTGTCTCGCACCCACTGTGAAATGTGGTGGAGGATCGGTGATGATCTGGGGGTGCTTCAGCAAGGCTGGAATCGGGCAGCTTTGGCATGAATCAAGCCAAGTACAAGGTTGTCCTGGAAGAAAACTTGCTTCCTTCTGCTCTGACAATGTTCCCCAACTCTGAGGATTGGTTTTTCCAGCAGGACAATGCTCCATGCCACACAGCCAGGTCAATCAAGGTGTGGATGGAGGACCACCAGATCAAGACCCTGTCATGGCCAGCCCAATCTCCAGACCTGAACACCATTGAAAACCTCTGGAATGTGATCAAGAGGAAGATGGATGGTCACAAGCCATCAAACAAAGCCAAGCTGCTTGAATTTTTGCGCCAGGAGTGGCATAAAGTCACCCAACATCAATGTGAAAGACTGGTGGAGAGCATGCCAAGACGCATGAAAGCTGTGATTGAAAATCAGGGTTATTCCACCAAATATTGATTTCTGAACTCTTCCTAAGTTAAAACATTAGTATTGTGTTGTTTAAAAATGAATCTGAACTTATTTTCTTTGCATTATTCGAGGTCTGACAACACTGCATCTTTTTTGTTATTTTGACCAGTTGTCATTTTCTGCAAATAAATGCTCTAAATGACAATATTTTTATTTGGAATTTGGGAGAAATGTTGTCAGTAGTTTATAGAATAAAACAAAAATGTTCATTTTACCCAAACACATACCTATAAATAGTAAAACCAGAGAAACTGATAATTTTGCAGTGGTCTCTTAATTTTTTTCCAGAGCTGTATGTATATATATATTATATATATATATATATATATATATATATATATATATATATATATATATATATATATATATATACACACACACACACACACACACACACACACAGTCAAAAATTTACTTACCCCAATGGAAATTTATAATTTCTAGAAATTCCTCAAACAAAGAATTTTAGGAAAAACCTTTTGTACTAGAAATATGCTAATGCAGAACCTAATTCTAGAAAAGTCTAGATTGTAGGTGAAAATTCTTAGAGCATAAAATGGTTAGGTATAGGATAATTGCTGCCGTTACCAATAAGTCAATACAGGAAAAAGTAAAGGGCTTAGATAGAAAATTATTTATTGTCATAAAGCTGGTTAAGGATACAAGATTTCCAAGCATTTGAGTATTCCAATTTCAGCTATTGTTTCTATTATCAAGAAGTACAAGACTCCTAGTACTGTCATAACGCTCCCTCGGTCTGGAAGAAAGAAGGTTCTTTCACCAAGAACAAGTAGAAAAAAAATGTGAGGAAGGTTAATAACAATCTGAGGTTGACTGCTAAAGATATTAAAATTGAATTGGCTGGACGTGGGACTGGGGTTTCCATTTCAACCATAGGATGAGTATTGCACGGTGAAGGTCTCAGTGTTCCCAGGCCAAGGAAAAAGCCACTCTTATGAAAATGTCACAAGGACAATTGTTTAAGTTTACAAAACAGCATTTGAATGATGGATATGAGTTCTGGTCACGTTGATAGTTGTTATGTTTGGAGAAAGTCTGGTGAGGCGTACAAAGAAAAGAACACCATACCTACTGTCAAGCATGGAGGTGGTAATATCCTTCTATGGGGCTTTTTCCTCTAATGGCACAGGAAATTTAGTTCCAGTACATGGTAAAAATGGATTCCATAGCATAAGAAAAGATATTGTCCAATCATCTGAAACCCTCCGCTACAAAACGATCCAAAGCAATTCAAAGATCAAAATGTACTTCAGAATGGTTAAAGAATAAAATCAAGGTTCTGGAATGGCCTGGTCAAAGTCCCGATCTGAATCCGATTGAGAATCTTTGGTATGAGCTGAAGGCGGCTGTGCACAAGAGAACTCCTCAGAATTTGAATAAACTGGAACAATTTTGTGTTGAAGAATAGTCAAAAATCACTAAACAATTATGACAAAAGCTTGTTGACAAATAACCTAATCATTTAGCAGGTTATTATTGCTAAAGGTGCCTCAACTAGCTATTTCATTTTCCTTGTCAGGTTATGAATACTTTCGAATTAGCATTTTTGGAGTTTTGCAAAAAAAAATTTTGCTGAAATAAGTAATTCTATTAATAATATTTTCTTGTTTTTGAGAAATCTAGAAATGATACAATTTCCATTGGGGTTAGCATGTTTTGACTACAACTGTGTGTTATGATGTATATATACATAATATATATATATATATATATATATAATTATATATATATATACTATACACACATGTTGTGTGTGGTGTGTGTATATACATATATATATATATATATATATTATATATATATGTGTATACACATATATTCTTATATATATATAAGAATATATACAAATGAGAACCAAAATGATGTGTGCTAAAAATTAAAAAATAAATAAGAGCTTATGTAACCCCCCATTAAGAACTACAAAAACTACAACTGATTTTTTTCAGATACGTGGGATACAAATTATGGGCCCAAGTCACAAAACATTGCAACACTTTTTATGTGAAAATGTTTGAGAAACATGAGACCTATAAAGCCTCCACAAAAGGTGGAGAAATGTTTCACTGACACAGTTTGGGGGAGTAAATATATCTATACGTTAAAATAAAGAGAATATGTTACACAAGTCAACAATGTTTCTTTACACACAATTGTTCTTATGTCCCAGAATTCAAAAGAAATCAAGATAACAAACTGTTTTAAAAGCAAGGAAGGCCTGGTTGAGCAGTTTATTGATGCCACAGACGAGGCTTTGAACTTGTGATCAAGACTTGATGACTGAAACAGAAAATGCACACAGTGATTCTAAACAAGAACATATGCATTAAGATGACTGGTATTTCTTACCCATTCCAAATTGCTCTTTACGAGTGTGAAAATCCACCAAGGGACCCAAAGTGAGGATGTGGTGCAGGAGGAACCAAAAGCACTACCAGGGTAATACAGTGTACTAGAAAGCAAGAGAGTTTTGGCTGGCAGCATCTATAACAAGACATTATAGTAGGAGGGTGCAGCTTTCAAGGCGTATAGCTAATTAAATAGTTTTGTAAATCGTACCTGTTGTAGTTTGTGGGTCATATATGTACATATATATGTATATAAAAGTTTTGAAATGAGCACATGTACTTCAGAAAACACTAAAGTATGTTCACAAACCGTTATACAAACAATATATTCCTACTAAAGCTAGGGCTGGTTGTTTTATTTACATTAAGTATTTTCTTTTCATTTTAAATCATTTTACTGGTGTGACCACTTTCTTTCCAGAACAGACCAAGCCAGTGTTTCTGAAATTAGGACATCAGGGAGACCTCAATAACCCCCAATAGAACCTCTTTAGCAACCTTTCCTTGGGGGTGATATCAGTGCTGCTGTGCAGCTTTCATTCACCAAATTGCATTGCTGTTTTCATAGGCTTGCATTTCAATTCCTCCCACTGCTTCATGTTACCTTCTATTGGCCATCCATCACTGAGAGACACACCCAGCCAAGACAATACAATACAGTGTCAGTATTGTGTACCTCATTGCTGACACCTGCAGGTGGGTCAGGGCAATGGTCTTTGAGTTTAAAGGGAAAAGCACTGTTCTTAGAGGAGATCCATCATACAAATTCTCTGCTTGTTAACTGACACTGCTTTTATTGGAATCGTGAATGAAACACAATGGCTCACACTACACTAACGTTGCATAAACATTTCAGTTGGTATGTGAATCTGGGATATTAATGCCTACACCTTTCTGTCACGGGTTTATGGCACAAACCTTTTGATTTTTGGTATTATTGTTTATAGCCAGATAGAGATTGCAAACATTTACTTAATACGTGCCTTATTTGTGATGGGTTTCTGTTCAATTTAAGTGGAATCTATTTTATCCTTTTTGTCATGGCTAAAAAACAGTTTAAGTTTTAATCTAAAATAATATCTGAAGTACTTTGCTGTGAATCTAGAGAGGAAGGAGGTTAGCGCTTTGCAAATGATGTTCAACATACAGAATGCCATTAATCTGGTTTTGGAACAGATTCGACAGACAGCTTTAAAATCACATACCAAAACCGCATTTATGACAAACGCAAAGATTAAAAAAATACAAACTTACTTTGATTCAATATGGATAACGTACCATAGAAATAAAAAAAAGAGTTAACTACTCACATGAGCAGGACTGTGACAGGAAAAGGTGAATTGAAGGTGGAGGATATATATGAAGAAGCTACTGAGGAATCCTCACTGGCACCAATGCCCCCCTTCCGGTACTGGGCAGAGCAATCTTTAGCAAAAATATTTCCGATCTTTGATGCAGCTGGTGCCTTTTTCGCTTGTGGAGCGTGACAGTTCATATTCAGTCATTTACAAAAATGAATGTATTGTGCAGTAAACCATTGTAAATCTGAACTACAAACTAATCCATACCTGCTGTAAAATGTTTAAAACATGTAGTACAATATCAAAGGTAGTTTCAATGGCCATGATTTATGTTGTCTAATTAGGTTGTATTGCATTGACATTATGCTTTACTTTGTATACAATGTGACTACATGTATAGTGTCCTCTGTGTAGCAGACATTTAGGCTTTGCTTTATGATTTTACACTAATTAACTAAATCAATCAAATGCTTAAATCGACTGGTTTATATAAATGCATACCATTCTACGTGATTAAAAATAAAGTTCTGTAGAAAATGTTGCTCCAGTTTCTGCTTTAATGCCTTTTATTGCAAACAAAGTCCCGATTGTTTGCACACAATTCTGATGGTGGGTCTTTGTCAGTTTGTAAAACGGATGCTTTATTAATAATTACTCTATAGCCCACAGTAGAAATCCTTTATATTATAGTGTGCCTCTGGAAATTTGATTTAATGTTTCCACAGAACATGGAAATAAAACATGTGCTGTTTATTTATACCACTCATGTTGCATGATAATTTATTGGCTACAAATTGTATCTCAAAAAAGAATGAAAACCACGTTATAAACACAGGCTAGTTCACCACGATCATTTTGTTAATGTTTATTTTCTGTTCGCACTGAAAAGCATGTAAACTCTGATTTGTATAACTGGGATAGTTTAGCACTTGTTCCTTCCATGAAACTTCTCTGCAACTGCCGCTCATCAATGAGAACCCGGTGGTTGCTTAGTTACAGTGAGACGTATTTTCTAAGCAGTTACTGCTGTCCTTAAGGAACCTACTGATTTTTACAAAACTAGTATCCAACATGTAAAGTTGTGTAATTGAAGGTCTCTTAAGCACTCTCCAGTTACTTGTTTCTCAGTTTTATACATTACTGTTGAATTTGCATCCTTAAAAAAAAAAAAGTGTTAAAGACCTGAGTAAACGCTTTGAAAATATGGTTTGATAAAACAGCTTTCTAAAAAATAAATTACAATTCCGTGAATTTACGTATGCAGTATAAAATATGTGGTTTGAATAGGATAGCTAATTACAGCCTAACGTCAATTGTTAGGTAAATATTGAACCTAATAGCCTGGAATCAGCTATCCTATATATAGGTCAATCCTTAAGTTAGCCAGAGTACCAGCTTCTATGTACTTTATGGTTTGTATCCATTATCTAATACCTTAAGATTTCAGCACCGGATAGCTGCTGAATTATTTATCCACAAACAGTTTAGCAAGGAGACCACGATTTAATTTCATTTTCTAGTTTAATCTTCTCATTTTTAATGAGCTACCTGCCCATAAACATATTTTTACCGTGTATATCAGACAAATCCATACATTCATTCTTAGGAAACAATCACTCATTTCTCATTGATCAGCATTATTATTAATTATCTAACACATAGTTTACAGCTTGAATACATTAAGGGGGGAAAAGTTACTTTTATTAACTTCTAAAAAAAAAAAAAATCAAAAATTACCTTGTTTGTAGCGCAGAATGCTTAATTGCTGCCAGTCAGTTATCTTACAATAATATAGGGTGCTGTTTAATAATGTCCTCATGAGTGCTGTTTAATACACATTGAACCCTGGTGTTAAGAACAGCATTCTAATACAGTACCAACACAATGTAGATCTAAAAATAATCTGAAGGAAACCGAATAAAGTTCATAGTCCATATATTTAAAACATGTAAGAACTGTATTGTGCAATAATTGTAAACTATTTGTTACATAATTCATTGAGTAACATAGATCATAGCTTGTTTGCTAATATATATATATATATATATATATATATATATATATATATATATATATATATATATATATATATATATATATATATATATAATTACAGATAGTGTGCAGGTCTTAACATGCTTTGCTATAACTAGAAGTCCAAACAGCTACAGAACATGGGGGCTCCACTATAGTGAAATACACATTTCTAAGCATCACTAAAAACAAAAAAATATCAGCAACATACACCATCCCTGCTATGATTGTAAATACAAAATTAGAGTTATCAACATCACGAAAAAGCAGATCATCATGACCTACATGCACTAGACATAGAAGAGAATTTCTTAAAAGGGCTATGCATACAAAAAAAATGGAAAGGGACACAGAGTTTAAAGGTATCATTACATTAACAAATGAGTAACCACTACCATGAAAAATATATATTTATAGTATGCAAAGTATCTTCTTGTAACAAGCAGACAAGTTTAAAAAAAAAAAAAAAAAGTGTCAGAGCGGTTCTGAAGATATAACCTTTGTAATCGAAGTTTAACTACAACTGGCTGTAACAAGTAAAACGCATGTACCATTTGTACACTGATCCTGTCTGTCTGTACATCTTTATATCCCCATCTTCTGATACTGGTGCTCAAGAACATCTTTATAAAGTCTAATTACAAGTGTATAAGAGGTTCTCTGAAATGTAAATGTCACATACAGGGGCCTCCATTATATTCCTGCAGGGGATGTTAAAAGCACCCAGTCAAGAAATCTGATGATGAAAATGACTAAAAAAAACAGTTAGCAGGCAACTATATAGCGAAAACGCGGGCCAAATCTCCAAGCTCCAAATCTTTTCCTGTTTCAACACACGCACCTTGTCTCCTTTTTATTATTAACTGCAATGCAGCTAAAGCCATGCTAGATTGACTCCTTCACTATATGTGAAAGTGCAATGAAATTAGTGAAGGCCGAGAGCTATAACCTTGTTGTGTCTTGCTTTTGGACCGGGACATTGTAGTGTCTGTCATCCTCTGTGATGAGACACACAGCTGGCCAATGTTCCTTGTGATCATCAGGGTAAAATGTGATAAACTCATCAGTTTCAAATTTGTAAAGCCTGTAAACATGAATTGTCAGTTCCAGAGCGTAACCCAGGAGGAACATCTCCACCTGTAAAAGAAACAGCATTCTGTCATTAGATCAATGCAGCAGGTGCTGGGTCTAACTACCCTCAAGTGCTTTACTTTTGTATATCAATCCCTGCCAAATGAAATGGCTAGTATTTATTTATTTTATTTTATTGCATTAATGAAACAATGTTAAAAGCTGGAGCAGTCAACACATCTGTAATTACATTGCTGTTTAACAAAACACATTGATTTAGGGCTAAATTCTCAAAGCTATTTACTCCAATTCGTCATTAGCAACATTTTTTTCAAAAAGGAGTACCAATACAGTTACCAAACCAGATAAACAACTAAGCCTTTCAATCAAGGGGCTTGAATTAATGTATTAAGTTGTTTGTTATTTGCGTTAGATACCTATTTGGTCTCCCCCCCAACCCCCCCCCCATTCAGAAAAAAACGATGCTCTTCAAAAAAATGACAATGTGGAGAATCAAACTGCTAATGTTATTTGATGCAGTTCAGACTAGCGATGATCATTAAGTAATGACTAGCGATGCTCAAGGCATTTTCTAAATACATGACATTTTTGACAAACATACATGACAAAAAATTAACTTTGTTGATAACATCCATACATTTTAGTCATCTGTGCTCTCTACTTGTACATAAGATAAACTGTGTATGCATTCCTTAAATAGGTATGCTCTTAGCTACAACTTGCAGTACCAAAATATTGTAAATGACATACTAAATCTGTTTAAATACTAGAGATGGGAATCATCTATTTCAAATTGCTTTGCTCATTTTACAGATATAATTTGTATATAACACCAATACTTTAACATCTTAAAGTTGTTCCCTTCTTAAATATGTAAAGACAAATACTCGGAAGCTCAAGGAGCTACTAGTACTGCAGATGAAGAAGGAAGCAGAGAAGCCAGACTGTATATTGAAAGAAAATAGCACTGAAGGACAGCGACAGATAGTAGCCTGCCTGACCTGCTCGAGTCCACCGCTGAAGCCCACCTGATTGAGGTGGTTGCCGAGGAATGAGCAGGGTGTATCAGAACTGTCCCGAGCAAACAAGAGCCAGCAGAAAATGGGCACATCCTTCTCCTGCTGCATGTCTTTGTATAGTTCAATAGCACTATTCAACATCAGCAATTTCACAGCCTCCAGCAAACTGTACTCCTCCTCTTCATTCCTGAAGATCTCATCACACACGGCTTGTCTCTCTTCTGCACTGGAGGATTCCACAACAGCCAACCACTTTACCAAGGCAAAATAAGAGAACATGAAGGAGCTTTCTGTGGTTTTTTTTATGATTGTCGTAATGCTTATTAAAAATCATTGACCAATCAGACTATTCCACTTCAATCATGAGAGGACTTCATATTTCTGTGTGCAGGTGTTGTTTTCTTCACAACACAGTCAGGGATGGCCAAAGTTGACCCTTCCACTGCTGGTCTTCGCTCTAACCCTATTCTAAATTGTCTAAATGAACCAATTAAACCTCCATCTAGACTCTAGAGTAGTCTCATGTTCCCTGTTAAACCTGGAGTGGAATAGCCCTCCAGGACCATGACTGGACACCCCTGCAGTAGACTTATAGATGTAACGGCATCAACATGACAAACAAATGGAGACACCTAAAGCAATTTTCAATACGGTTATCAATTTTGATATAAGTTTATATGATTTTTTTTTCATGGAAAACTTTACAGGGTACATTTCTGAAATGGAACAAATTTGATATGCACAGCATTTATAAAAAAAAACAAAAAAAACAAACAAAAGCACTACACAGGTTCAGTTAATATGGTCGTATAAGTTTTGAAATGTCTTACGCGTGCATTGCCATGTGTAAACAGAACAGCTCGGCAATGCTCATGTGACTACACTAAACTAATGGAACAGCAGCACTGGAACATAAAAACACAGTATCAAACTATGGACAAGTTTATATTAATAACTAAAATAACAACCTTTAAACCCTGTAGGCCACTGTTAAACATCTAATCAAACTTGATAAAGCACCATCTTAGAATCAGCGATTGAATTAAAATGAGTTCTTCTGAAACAATCAAGCTTGGAACAAGAAGAACAATATTTTTACAACCTTTTTCTTTAGAAGTTGCACGTGTCCTTTTAGCAATTCCATCAAATTTCCATTTGTATACTCTTGTGTAACCCTCCACTGCTTGAGCCAGTCATAACAGGAGGCTAACTTTTCAGGCAGCTGAAAAATCAGAAAGAAAAGTTTTCATCGTAAGTTCTGTTTAACAAATTTTCTAGAATGATAATTTTTAAAAGAAATGGTCAAATGAGTTCAGTATGTGTAAGATTGGTAATATTTACCTGCTTGGTCTGTCAGTGAGTTATTAGCTTTCGCTGGGGTTGTGCTCTGCTGCTGGTGTTAATTAATTTTCAATGAGCCAACAACTGGATGGCCCATTGAAAAAAATAGCTCACCATTTATTATTACTTAACACACTTCATCTATAAACTGTTGTGGAGCTCATTATACTCCTTGATCACCTTTATAATAAGCCACAGAAAATTAAATACAGCTTTCCACCCAAAAAGCAAGCGTGTGAGGAGGTTCGCGACATTGGAACAGAAAATACAGTATAAGCAAGGCACACAACCAATTATATTGATTTCCCTGCCCGGTCTCAAGAAAGACACAATACAAGTCTTAAAGCTCATGTATGAGACCCCCATAACAGGCAATGCTGTTACAGGATATCACATGCTGGCAGTCTGTAAGAAAGGAAGGAAGTTTTTCAGGAACAAGGCTTGACTCACACACACTTCCACGTATGCAAAGGACAGTGACAGTTAGTGACTCAATAATAAGCAGTACTAACTGCTTTTATTGTCCTTCGGTAGCAGCTACAAGGTAGAATGGTTTAATATTGCCAGGGATCCAGACATCAATAACAGTCATTTAATGAAGTCATATTAAAGAAGTTTCAGTAATCATTACACAACAAAAAAGGCAGCAAATTAGTTTTGAGATACAACACAAGAATACCTGCATTCAGGGCTCATACCTGGATAAAGTCTTCTCTCTGAAGCCAGGCTGGCACTTCCTTACTCTGGATCAATGCCTGGAAAAGTGTTGCCCGCAGTGCACAGTAATTATCTCCTCGCACTCTCCGAAGCCCACTGAAACTTTTATGAACTTCTTCATATGCCTACAGACAAGTCAAGGAAACAGCAGTTACTTTCATTGGACATTCTGGATCACAGACAAGTTACAGCTTTGAAATAGTAAGGATATATAATAAATAAGGAATATAGACTACTTCATATTAAAAAAAAAAAAAAAAAAAATATATATATATATATATATATATATATATATATATATATATATATATATATATATATATATATATATATATATATATATATATATATATATATAGTGTAACAAATTGTTTAATATTTGTTATTTTTTCTTTCTTTGGTTGTACAGATAAAAAAAAAAATAGAATGTGTATGTTTGAATAATAATATAAAAAATATTTATAGCAAGCAATATCCTGGCGTGCATGAAGATGCATCAAGATTACACCAGAATTCTCAGCTGATATTAGCAAAGGAAATGGGAAACAGTTTTCCAGGGCTTAGCACAGTAATGTATTAACAGATTTTCTAATTCACTAGTTTTTGACCTGTTTTCATCCAGGTCGTCTCTGCTGTCTAATGGAGAAAATTCCAACCAAGACAAGAAAACCACTCATCTGCAATGATTTCAAAGAAACCCTTCTCTGCCCAAACAATCCTCCAATAGGTTAGAAACCCTGACATCAATACTGAATACAATAGTTCATACACAGAAGACTCCCTGCCTGTCAAATGCATTGCTTCTCTGAGGGTCTGGCAACACAGCAGAGGAGTAGTTATGGGTTGGCTTTACTCTGGTGTAAATGGACACAGAGGAACACAAATAAATATTAATTTACTAGGCTTGCACTTACCATATTTAGATTCACTTGATATTGCTACAGTACATTACAACCAAAGTGCAAGAAATATAGAAAGTTATTGTATATGGCATTCCAAAACAGGTTTGCCAATTGGTCCCTACACTATATTCATATTTGCTTTCCAGCTCACCTTTTTAATCTGTGCGCTTTTGGCAGTGTTCCCTCTCCACTCACTTTCACTGTATATCAAAATGTCCACTTCTGGAGAGATGCTGCACTTATCTTGTGGAAATGAAAAGAAAAAAAGAAAAATTAGGTTGTAATATAAAAATCAGTCTAAACCAGAGGTTCTCAAACTTTTTTGCTGGGTCCCCCTTTGGACAGGTTTCAGACTGTGACGACCCCCCCACCCCATTCCGCAGTACGATATCATATGAAATTACTGTACATCACTACAACTTCGCCCAACCTTTGCTGGTCCATGGGCAACACTGAACAAGTAATGCACAGCGGGCAACACCATACTTTGCTTTACCTATCAGATTAAGAAACATGTATTTGTGGTATGCACAATATAGGAGACAAGGCTGCTCTCTCAGCCTAAGGCAACATTTATATGTGTAAAATAAAATATAGGACCTACATCTCAGATAGTGGTGATTCTAGAGTATTGCACACATGAGGGGGCACCAAGGGGACCCCAATTTAATTGTGTGTTTTCACATATAATAAAATGTCACACAAAAACAACCATGTTTATTAAAAATAAAAAATCTGCAATGGCATAATCTGAAGCAAAACTCAATTTAAATGAAGTGGAAAAAACCACACAGACAACCGTGTACCTTCAACTTCGCAAATTCTTCAGTGCCTTGAACCCCCCATCGCTTTAGTATTAACCTGGACCAGTGATGTAGCCACAATTTTATTTGGGGGGGGGGGGGGGGGGGTGGATAGAGATTTTTTGATGATGGTTAATAACACTGGTATAGAGTAGAATAAATATATAAATAACATTAAAAAAATACTGACTTTGAATGCTGGGTGAGATTGGAGAAGCTGACTGACTACAGAAAGCACAAGAAATATGAACACTATCTATATGTGTCATACCATATTCTAATTTACTTGAATTAAACTAGCGGTAAATAAAATAAAAAAGATTTCATACATATATATTGTATACTTCGTTCAGTAGCTACTTTCATTTATAGTACTTCGACACAGAAAAAGGCATTACAAAAAAACCTTCCTCGTTTCACAAACCTTATTGCCAATTCTAGACTCCCAGTCCCTCACCTAAATTAACACTAATTTCAGAAGAGTGTTTTGAGTTACGGACTCGTCTCAGACACGTTTACTCGACGAAAAAAAATGCAAACAATCTGCCAGCCCAGTGGATCAAAACAGCCACACTTTTACATGTTTGGAAAAACAGAGTAAAGAAATGATTGCGTTTAACCTACCAAACCAAAAAGAAGCATAATAGACTGCTATTGCCAACAGTGTTGCCGTTTCACAAGAAAAAAAAACAAAAACAAGCCCAGAACAAGCCCAACCCATTTCAGAGGGAAGGATTGGCGGTGTTTATACAAATTCAATTAAAAAAAAAAAAATGTTTTAGTAGTTCAGGGTGTTTTTTTTTTTTTTGGAGTTCTAGTTTTTCTTAGTTGAACTGGTGGGATAGGATGATTCTAAAATTCTAATGATGTGCACATAAACATTGACACCTGTCAATCACGTGACCCGCTCTCAAATGATTAAAGCGACATTTAAAAAAAAAAAAATATATATATATATATATATATATATATATATATATATATATTATATATTACATATATATATATACATAAGCGGAATTGCCAATTGTGATTGCCAAACTTTTTTTCTACATTGTATTTGTATCTATACAGTCTGTGTCACAGTGCATGGGGCTTAGTAAAACGTGTAAAAAATAAATAAAAGCCTACAGACAGAGATCCGTTTTCTATTTATCTTTATTATTTTTTTTAAGCTTTTTCTGCTTAAATATGATAAGGTATTTGTGGTTTAAACAAACATGGTAAGTTCCTGACAGGGTTTGTAGAAAACAAATTGCTTTTGTAACACATATGATTTTTATACAGACGGTTCACTTCCACTCACCTTCCCACCAAACACATTTGTTTTCGAAACTTGTCACTCAGACTGCTTGCAGTGTGAGGTGGGTGGGGAGAGGTGATGCTGTTATGGGCTGTGCATTTACGGTATATCTCTGGTCGAGTAAAACAAACAAAAAAAAGTTAATTAGCTGACCACTAAAACACAGCGGGACGGTTGGCTTCATAATACATAATTTTACTGTTAGGGATTAACAGGTGTATATGCGCTGTAATGAAATGCTAGGATTTTAAGGTTAGGACAGTATTTTGTGATCACGCGACCCCCCTGCAATAGCCATGCCCTTTTGGGTCAGGACCCCCACTTTGAGAAACGCTGGTCTAAACTTTCTGCAGTATAAAAGCAAATAATGATGTATAGTCAATCTTTGAACAGGGTCTATTATTCTTTGATATTACTGTTTCAATATATCTGATCACTAAAGCAAGAAAGATGAGCACTAAATTTTGAACCAGCTACATTTTGGAATACAATGCAATGCTGAAGAAGCACTCACCCATAAAATCATCTACACATTTAGCTCCATTTTTCTCCAGCAGATCCTCTTCTATCTCCTCAGCACCTCGATACAGATCAACTTCACTAGAAAGAGATCAGTAAGATTTTTTGAAAAGCGTGATCCAAGATGGGGGAGAAGCATTCTCCTCAGGGATATGTGTACAGTCGACTCTGCATAATTGCATGGGCTCGGGACTGGTGTGAGCACATAACCGGAGTATACACATAAGCATAGTGAGTGAATACAACGACAATAGGTCTACATGTACATATGACTCATTTTGATCAGATTTATAAGTTTACTTTTCCTTTATATTTTATTACAAGTAACTTAAAATACCGAACAAGTTCAGAAAAATAAAACAACTTTAAATACATTATGCACTCAATGCAAACACTACACTCTGGCAATGTGTGATATGAAAAGTAAAATAATGTACAGTATATAACAGCCCACATAAACAAATTATTGTTATACAGTCAAACATAAAAGTTAAACAGGTGTGTACAGTACCATATTATAGAGCATGTGACTACAATGTAACAAAAAATAAATATTTGACAGAAATATGCATAGTATTTGGCCGATTGCTGATAAACAATTGTGGGGGGGACTGTCCTAGGACTGACAACCATTTGCCTTCATGAAGGCTCGTAGTGTGCATTGGCTCAAGAGTTTTACCGATTCGCTTTGCCATTTTCTGTGTCTTTCTTGCTGGCTTTTCCAGCTGTCATGCCATTGCTATGCGCTCTACATCACTGCTACTGCTGAAACACTCAAACATTTTTTTTTTTTTTTTTTAAAACACTTGAAAGCTGTTTGCATTATGCAATGATCCAAACTAAAATGCAACATACAACGTACTTCGGGACTGCGCCGCTTCATGCAATTAAGCGAAATAAGCATTTAGCTGATATGCATTTAACCGAATCATACAATCATAGAAAATGATGCACTACAAAAACGGGACGAGCACCGTGTTATGCAATAAAGCGATTTATGCAATTATCCATATTTATATGCACTAGCTGAAATGTCTGGCTACGAACACTTCTTTTTTAGCGCCTTCCTGACACTATCCTGTCACACTTGGAATTAACCCCATCCCTGCCAAACTTTAATTTAAAATAATAAATCTTTATGTGGCAAGGCTTCCACCCTGTCACAGTAGAAGGATCAATACCTTGTGTTATCCTCATCTTTGACAGTAGCACTCATTTCTCTCATGGGTTCTTCATCCAAAGATTTCAGAGGTTTTGGGGCACTTGATTTTTCCTGGGTTACACTTTGGCTCTCCGGTTCCATCTCTGTGCTGGGCATCCTTTGTGTGCGTTTCATGTCAACAGCACTTTCCTCAACTTCAGCTTTTTTGCCTCCTTTGGTTAGATCCTCTCAAATGTCTTCCAGAGACTGCACTATATTTACCTCCACAATACTGTCCGACTGATCTGGACTTTCAAATGCTTGGGTATCTACAGCGTTTTCTTCCACAATGCAGCTGTGTTGGAACATTTTATTTAGATATAAATACATTTTTGATCTTAGAATAAAACTCACAGAATGGGTTAAAGATTAAGGCAGATTTTGGTTAAATTCCTACTTAGACAGTACAAACTAGAAATAAAACAGTGTTTCTTAGGAAATTACAGTCGATTTTATGAGGGTTCTAAAAACTAGCTACTTCAAAGTTAAACTGGACTAAACCAGATGCTTTGAAGCTAGGGTTAAGACAAATGGACAATTAACCAAGTGATAAGAGATCTGTGTCTTTTTCTGATTGGTTTAAAGAAAAATCACAATGCCATTGAGAGACTGCATTTAAACTGAAAATACTCAAATGTTCTTGGTATTGCTCTGATCTGTGCTTGGAAACAGGATACCTGCAAACTGTTGTCACCAAGTAACCTTTAAGATGTCTGGTTGTAACTTTGCAACTCAGAACTTTTATCTTCAATAAACTATACTTATCTGAAAGCCAAAAGAAGAAGCTCGCGACTTCTCTTTTCCTTTTTTTCTTTTATTTTGCATTTCAACAAGCTGGGAATACAAGGTATAGTTTGACTGATTAAGAGACCAGACCTGCGGCTGAAGACCAATGGAAATGCCCAGAAATATAAATAGAATTTATATAATTATATTTTGTATTACACCAACAATTAGTTCCACCAAACCCATAGGTCTTGGTTTGATGTGCCATTCTTTGAATAAGAGTCTAGAAGTGTGTATCTATGTGGCTTTGGCTTATAGTGGGTGTAGATGCTGTGAAGATGGTAAACCACACTTTACAGCAGCAAACCTCCCATATCACTCTGTGGATAGGATTGTGTGTGGTTATTTTGTTATGCCCAGGTATTCTGAACATACCTGTTACAACTGCTGGCAAGACTCTGGTAACCTTCACCTGCGGCCTCTGTTATGAAGCAGCGAACGTCTTCCTGCACTGCATCATTGACTAGCCCTGCAGGTCCATTTCCATGCTGCAAATTGTCAATGCAAGCAGTTTGATTTATTTTCTCAATCACAGGAAACTTCCCAGATTTAGTCCTGCAAAAAAAAAAAAAGTAAAAAAAAAAAAAAAAGTTTATGAAAGTGTGCGAACCTCATTCATGACTGTTATACAGTATGCCAGTCCACTGCATTAATGGAATGGTGATTTATGAAATACAGTCATTCTCTTAATTCTGGATAGTCAAGTAAAAATAAAACACCAGGCTTCTGTCAAATTGCTGGTTTTCTATTTCTTGTTAAAGAACGCATGGATTTAGTATTTGATCATAAGGCCAGGCCAAGGTAATTTGAAGTGCGCATCCTAAAAACAAAAAGCATTATCTGGTTAATTACTCTTCCAGGGAGCTTTCCTTCAAAGATGAAGAGATTCATGTTTGTCTTTTGAGTTATGCAGCAAACTGGTAGAGAAACCAAGAAATCTCACTAGTTTCATTATCCTACATCCACTTTTTATTATAGAAGGCCAGGGAACTGGCCAATTGTAAAACAGACCTTAAACAGCATAATCTAAAACTAAACCTTACTCTGTACAGCTGGCAGGCTGCTCGTGTTCTTCCTGGATTACTGTGGCTTCAGTAACACTTCCTGAAAAAGTTGTATGTGCTGTGGGCTCCAGGCCTGCTGCCAGTGTCTCTTGCAGACTGATAGATTGGCTCTCCTGATGCACAGCCGCAACATCCTCAGCCCAAGTTTCTGAGCATGCTGGCATTACTACATCACCCTCTGCCACCCTGTCGACTGGCGTGACTCTGTGATTATTCTCCTGGCTGGAAAAAACAAAGCGTTAAAGAATCCCAATTAAACTATACTGGTATCCTGCAGCCAATGGAAACAAACATGACCGATTTCAACCCAATCCCAGTCAGGCAAGACACTAAAGTGGCTGGGTATGACAAAAATTGTAATTTAATTTCCTTGCATAAAATAATGTCACACTTCAGAAGAGTATGTAAAGTTAATGCAGAACAAAAAAGAAAGAAAAATAGCAACAAAAAAATAGTCTGTAAACTGAAATGTATTCAATAAGATAAAAAGATAAATATACAAGATAAATAAACTTTATTCTTATCCAGAAATTGACCTGTATTGTTGTAACTACTAGGAACATGTTAACAAATTAATCGAATTTCTGAAAACAAAACCACAACATTTTACTTTGCGATACAAACATCACAATAAGGACTTACTTTTCTAGCAGTACCTTTGCCAATTGAGTCTGACAACCCAAGTGAAATACACTGCGCATTGAGTTGTTATATTGAATACCTCCTAGTAGTTACATATACACCTACAAGAGTCCAAGGTTACACCTACCGAATACATCGTAACACCAGCAGCACTCAAGTCTGGTATTTCAGTCATTTTAGACTTACATTTACTGACAGTATGAGGACGTCTCAGACAGCCCCCCTCCTCGCTGGTGAAATATTTTACGTGTATATTTATTGTGGAAAAACTGATAACATTTTAAAATTAAACTGTGAATACCCACTCAAAATTGAAACACGTTTTACTTTAAAGCTTTTTTTTTTTTTTTTTTTTAAATACCAATATCGTAAATGAACTCTTCAATTGTTTACATGAATTTGACAACCGCAACCCATCACTCACCTAAATTATTTTACCTAAATTTTAATTCCTGTCGTAAAATAAGAATTAAAAACCAGAGTACTGTAGATGTAAACGTAGCTAGACACAGAATTGCACTTCGACCTCCTTACTGTATCGCTCTATGCTCTAATTCTTACTGACTCTGAACGTCCTTTATATGTTTCCAGAAGTCCCAAATAGAAAAACAAAATCTACTCATTATGTAAAACAAAACAAAATTTCTACGAAGTGGGCAATTACATCGTTAAATTTCCTAAACTCAGTAAACCCTTCTCATCAGAACATCAGGTATTATCAGTGATACGCGTTGAATTCTAGGAGTTGTAGTACAAATAGTATTAAATTGCAGGACAGAAAACATCCTAAAAACTACAATCCCATCACGCTCATGCACATGGTTCGCATTGTTTACACTGCCCCTAGCAACAAGAGAACCATTTTCTTAGTTCCTTTTGTGTGTTTGTTTGTTTTCGATTTGCTGTGTAAATTCAATTACAAAAAAAAAAATGAAGGTTTTAAGTTGGTGATTCTAAAACCAATTCCTAATCCCTCCACCCCAAAAAGCTTTGAAAACAACAATTTGGTAAATGCAAATTAATATACTTGCTATACTTAATATCTGTATCTGCGGCAGAGACAACCTTTTTCAGAACAGAACAATGCAGGCCACGGATGGCAGCAGTCCAGTAACATCGATTTGCCAGCAGGTGTAGCTATTAATTAAACAACGCTCTCTCTGGAGTCCCGGGACAAGGGGATATTTAAGAATCTTTCTACAAAAGATAGATTAAATTGTTCTCTTTACCTTGTGTCATGAACACCATTATTAATATGTTCATCTTCCTTATCTAAGTGTAATGAAGCGTCTGTTAATAATACCCGTGCCTCTGCTTCGGGCTCCACATGATTCTTGGAGGTGGAATCCTGCTCATTTTCAACTGTAACCAACAATCCTTTCGTTTCTTCCGGCTGGGCTGGGGGTCCTGAACAGCAGCTTCCAATTTCGTGTTGCTTTATTTATTTCAAAGTGAGGGAAAGGGGTCCATGTCATGTCCATGTCTCACTGTCTTGCAGTACACTTAAAGAAAAGGAAATAACAGGTCATGGGTTAGACAAATCCCAGCCACTTTAGCAAGCGAAGCTCCAATTGATTAAAAAAAAAAAAAAATTATCACCCTGGCCAGTTTGTCTTTTAAAGTGTAATGTGTTCAGTTGACTCGCGGCGTAAAGACGTTTGGAATGGCGTTGTTTATTATAACGGAAACAGCACACTAATTGTGACTACAGCATTTTGAAAGAGAGTTCACGAGTAACGTACAGAACAGGGAACAGCAATGTACTGTGTTTGCTGTGAACAAACTGAGGGTTCTTTAACCGCACGATATTTACAAATGCAGAAAATATTTACAATTTCATAAAATAACAAACTAGCTCACCCTATTAAGCATAGGCCCAATCAGTATTATATTACCACTCTTGACCGGTGATAGTCAAAATGCATACAGAAGTCTGGACGCTAAGCAACAATACACTCCGAGATCTACACATAATAGAAAGAGCTAAACAAAAATGTAAAATAAGCCATGACAATAAAACGATCAACACATTCGATGTATCCAAGGGGTCTTCAGTAAATAGTACCAATGTACTTACAGAATAACAAGAAGTTAAGGTTTCATACAGTAACTTATATTTTCCTTACAACAAAATATTTGCATTTGCGTCCTAGTTAGTGCAGCCTTCTCTGTATGATTTTACTCTTGTTTATTTTTATAACTTTCCGTATTTAAACTTTTTAGACTGTGCAGTAGAGTTTATATATATATATATATATATATATATATATATATATATATATATATATATATATATATATATATATTTATTTTATTATAACTTAACATGTTAACTTTCTAGACGTCTTCATCCATGTTTCTAGATTCAAACCCACTTCCTACTTACTTCCCCTTTCTGTAGATTCAGTCGCATCTATTCGGAAAACTCACGGAAATTCCCCCACCTTGAGGCAAAACTGAATTACGTTTTATAACAGGCACATTTATACCCGCAATGGGCACGGCCGTTGGAACTAGGGGTGCTGGGTGTGGACCCCTTGGCTTTGCCCGGCATCATATTGTAGCGTTCTCGGTTCCCGCAGGCATCACACACAGGCGGAGGGCGAGCGCGAACCCGGTGTCCTGCCAAGTTTAGCCCCCCTGAGTCATGTGACGATTAGATTTTGTGACGCGAAGAGAGGATGGGTTCAAACATCTCGATATTTTACTTACTGAAAGTTACGTTTGCGCATAGTGCACGTTTTCACAGCTATGCTGATGACACAGAGCTTTGTTTCTGTTAAACCTGGAAATACCTCTGAGGTCTGGTTTAATTGAGTGTCTGAATGATGTAAAAATCTGGATGTCTTAAATTATTCTACAGTTAAACTCAGATAAGACATAAGTTTTGATTCTGGGTTCTCAGCAACAGCTGGAATTTATCAATTCTCTAAAAACAGAATTGAGCCATTTAAATTCAAACCCCAAACCAGAGGCCACACATTTAGGTTTCTTATATGATTCCGATTTATGTTTAGAGCGTCATATCCATAACGTCACCAAAGTGTCTTTTTATCATCTACGAAATATCGCAAAGATTCGGTCTAGTATCAGTTTTCTTAAAAAACACACACACACAAAAAACAATACGTTTTATACTATAGCAAAAAATGTCACTTGACTCCCATGAAACACCACCTCTAGATGTGGTTAATTTGAAATACTGGTTACCAAACAATTATAAACATTTGGTGCAGATAGCAAACCTTGGCACACAAGGGCTATCATTTAAAATCAAATGAGGGCATACATTATGTAATCTACATGTTCATATTTTTTTGACTTGTTCAGTATTCTGTACATGTGTTATGAATGATATTCTATTGTTTATTCCAAGACCTAAATGACAGGAGCTGCTTCTATGAAGACTTTTCATATGTGATTTCAGAAGGTAGTTATAAGAAATTGCACATATCTTTATGGATATTACTCTGCCCAATTTAAAAATGCTCATATGTAAATATTCCGATCCACTGTAACACTATTTAAAAAAAAAAAAAAAAAAAAAAGTGTGTTTGAGAATCATCAATGCTTTAATCTAGAGAATGTATCTCTCATAGTTTAATAAGCGATGGTTAAGGAAGGACAATATCATCTTGGTATGGCGTGCCGTGCCGTGCCCCCCTCCTGGAAAACGCCACACACCTCTGACAAACACTAGATTTATACTGCTGGACTTTAATGAAATGGAAAATTATTTTGGTTAATTGATGGTGTTGGATTTAGAAGAAAATATACTTTTTTTTTTTTTTTTAATTAAAATCTTTTGAATTCCCCCACATTACTTTATTTATAAAATCATGTAAAAGGATCAAGACCCTTTTTATAAATCTTTTATTTAAAGACTATTACAAAAGAAAAAAACACACACAACTGGTAAACATAGCAAGCTTTGGAAAATTGGAACCTCGAGATTTCAGAACAGTTAGTTTTTATTTTCTTTACTTAACTGTTGGTACAACACATTCAGTTCATATACATTCATTACCAAACATTGGCACAACTGTAAAGGTTATAGCTGTTATCCAGCAACTGCATTGCACCCACCAACCCAAAAAAATAAAAAAAAAAAAAAAAAGAAATCCAACCCTATATTTTCAGTTTTGCTTACTGCATTAAACAGGTTTTTCTTAAGCCACAAGTAACTTCTACCAGTAGATTCTTTACAGTTCATCTTTACTTCTCTCTGACAGTTGTGTTGCGTGCTCTTTCAAAAATTTGCTCAAGCTTTCCACATCTCGAGTTTCACCTTCAAATTTGACAGGGTTCTGTTTGTTGTTGCTCGGTGCAAAGTAAATAGTGGGGAATCCTTCTACTTTGTAGTTATCATTAGGTATGTCATTGACAGTGGAATCCATCTTGGCAATAACTAGGTTTTTCTCATGCTTGTACTTCTTTCCCAATTCATTATATTCTGGCTCCAGTTTTTTGCAGTGCCCACACCATGGTGCATAGAACTCAATGAGGACATCTTTCTTTTTATCCAAGACGATTTCCTCAAAGGTTTTTCCCACAACGACCTTCACTGGGCCTTTGTTGATCTTGGGCACTGGCTGAGATTTCACAACAGCTTTTAATTTTCCTACAGAAAAAAAAAAAAAAAAAAAAAAAAAACACACACCACATTACCAAAAACATAAAATTACAGGGTTTATGGCCACATACGATTATTTTAAATATCAGTTTGCAGACAACACCTGGCTTTTATAAAGACACTTGACAAATGGTTTCAGGGTGCAAGGTGGTTTGTGGCCTACAGCTAAAACCACCTTTGGTGTATGTAAAAGTGGTTAGTCTAAAATTACTCAAAGCCAAGTGGCTCATTTCCTGCAGTTAATTACCTTAACGCTTATTAACAGAAAAATTAAATCACATTTACTTGCTTGTTTTAGATAGACTTTATAGGTCTTATTTTTTTCACAAAAATCAGCTGAAGCATATAACACACATGTTTTTGTGACCACAAACATCTCCTTTTGGCGAGAAGTGTAAACTAGACCTCTGATTACTGTAATTCTCATATCTATGGACACAGATAGCTTTATAGATGAAGCTCAACTGTATTCAACCGTATGTTTGCATACAACACCTAATTAAAATAAGATCATACCTTTCTTGAATGCCATGACAAACTCCCTCAATACATCTGAATCAAATTCTTCAGGTTCCATGCTGTACTTCTTGCCTCCATCTCCCAGAATTCCAACATTCACCTCCTCCCCACTATCACTCAGGCCCAGTGCATTCAGCTCTTCTGCATAGTCCTCCTCGTCAGCTATTACAAATGTGTATTCTGGGAAATCATGGGCTACTTCCAAAACTTTGTTACGCCAGAACTGAGTAGCTGGAAGAATGAAAAAACAGTGGTAATTACTATACAGAGGAATGGGCTTACTGGCTGATAGGGTCACATGACCAATATATATGTTTTACTTTATTTGCTGCAACAGTGACCCAAAGCGCTGAAATTACCCTAAAATGAGAAAAGGTCAATGCTGTATTTCTATTATCTTCTTGAAAAATATAATGTATGTGTGCATCTTTCAGAATGCACATAAAATCTATTACACACACTCACCAACACGATAATCATAGCTGAAGTCAACACCATAGTAAATGACAACCATTGGACGTTTGGTGTATCTCTTGGCATCGTTACTCTGCTTCCTATGTCCAACCAATGGCAGGGTATGTTTGTCAATGAACTCCTTCACTTCTGCCTCGGTAGTGGATTCCTATGAAGAAAAAATAAATTAATAAGATTACTTTCTCCTTAATCATGGCATTTCCAGTTCCCCTCTTCTCCACTGTATCTGCCTTATTTTCAGTCAGTTTTCCTTCCATAACAAACAGAGATTTTAAAGTCACTTGGTCCAGTTGAATATTATGCAAACTTACTTTAATAGTAAAGACATAGGATTTGGGTTCAAATTTGGAATGGAATTTTTCAGGTTGCATCATGACCACTTGTCCTGGAGAAGCTTTCAAATACTTTGCGATTTCATTACTGAAGGTGTGGTGGAACTTGTAGTCATCTCTCAGGTTGTTGCCTAAGAAGCAAAACAGGAATGCATCAAACTTAACATACATTTCAATAAAATGCATCACAGTATTTAATATCAAGGCAATATACCTCAGCACAACTAGAAGCTAGACATTTGGGGGCCAGAGTTTGAATTTAAACCTTCCCGAATAAAAAGTATTGAAACAACTTAAATCTGATCTAAAACATCTATATGTTCCACATTTATTGTGACACTTCCAGAAGCTTCATATACTTACATGTATTTCTGTAAAGTTCCAGAGCAGCATCCTGGTCATCAGCAAAGACACCAACAATAACGACATCATCACCATCCTTAACAAATTCCTGTACCTGCTTTACAGCCTGGATGTGTTTGGAAGGAGGCCCAGCCTGCTCAATCATATAATCCACGATTCCTAAAAAATAAAAGGGGGAGAGAATGAATACATACAAGTATTAATTTATTCTTACAGGCAGTTTTAGATGGTGTCAAAAGGGAACTGCTTTTATGACCAATACAAAACAAAAACAGCAGATATTTTTTAATTTAGAAACTGCTGGTCCTATTCCTTAAACTCTTAACTCTACATACTTTATCCATTCTTAACCCTTTAACCAATATAATAAAGGAAGAAATAGGACAGTGGGATGCTCTTTTTCATTAATCTTCCAGAAACATTCTAGAAGGTTCTGTTGCTAAAGACATTACCATGCTTATCTCTTGGTCCACTGTATTCAAATGCTTTGCCCTTTCGGAATATCTTCAGTGTCGGGTAACCAGAGACTTCAAACCGTGTGGCAACCTCAGATTCTACAGTAGCATCAACCTTCGCCAGTGGAATGGGTGGAGTGTGTCTGCTGAGTTCCTTGGCAGCCTTTTCATACTCCGGAGCGAGCTGCTTACAGTGTCCACACCTGTGATAACAGCAGCAGTCAAATATCAACCACACAAAATGAGCAGGATAGTCAAACTACCTATACAGCAATGAACGATGCACAAAAACAAGGACTGACCAGCCTCATTCTTCCTGCAAACCAAATGGAATGGCTGCATACAGGAAGGACACAGGGACACTGCATTGCTGAGGATTGCGAGTTCAATGTCCCGTTTACCAAGGTATGTAGTTTAAAAAACTTCACAAGTTGGGTTTAACACAGTGGAAATATTTTTAAAAGTTGTCCTCTCTGACTTATGCGGCTGATACAATGTTCCCCTGATACAATCCAATCACATAGCTTTAGACAATCATTTTCTAATCTTGGTAGGGGCCCTCTAAAGTATTTATTTGTTTTATTGTTGACTTATTTTGAGGAGCAGTCTACTCAGACCACATACCGCTGTCACAGTACAGCTGCGTAGCATACAATCTGGGCAACAATAGTTCAGGGATTTTTTTCAAAAAGGCCCATAAAATCTTTGTGCATTATAAATTTGCATTATGTTATTTCTCAGCATCCGAATGCAAAGGCTGATGTAGTGATTTCCATTGTGGCTCTCGTCACACAGAAATAAAAATTCATGGAGAGATGAGATTACTTGGAAAACGATCACTTTAAAAAGTAATTCAAGGTACACAAACATACATTTAAACTACAGGAAACTTCAATTCCAGATATAAATAAATCACGTAAGAAAATGGCACCAACGTACAGTACTTAAACAATTTAACAATGCCCAAGTTGCGAACTGGTACATGGTGCAATCGAAATGTGTTCAAGAACACACATGCCCTCCTCCACTGTCAGATTAAAACAAGTAATTTGGAACAAACTTTCAATTTGTCTCAAGAAAAAACGATGCATGTTCATTAGGAGATTCTTACCAAGGTGCATAGAACTCCACAAGAATAATATCTGCCTCGTTGACCACCTCATCAAAGTTGGCACTGGTCAAGACCATGGTGACCTCTGGTGGGGGAGCCCAGCCTGGCTGAGCCACCTCCTTCACTTTGGCAACAATAGCTGCAACAAAACAGGAAGCAAGTCAGCCTTGGCCATCCATCCATCCAACTGGAAAACATGTTTTAGGCGAGATATTTTAAACGTAACACAATGAAACACTCTGCTGGGACCAACATTACAAAAACTATGTAGCTAAAGTAGGTGTATACAAATGTATTGCCGAGTCATGTACTACTAAGACATCATCTTATGTGAGAAACAATAGTACCAGTATAATAAAATAAGGTTTTCTAATTTTATATCCAACCTGGTACAGCAACAAAAAGGTTTATGTAATAGTAAAACAAAAAATCAATTGGTTAACTGCTGTAAAAGCAGAACACAAACCTTTTTCTGATCGATCTCCATCATAATCCACTGGCTGCCCTTTCTTTAGGATCTTGAAAGTGGGGTAACCGTGGACTTCAAACCTGCTGCTAAGCGCGGTCTCTGCAGTAGCATCAACCTTGGCTACAGGAATCGGTGGATCGTTTTCCTTCAGCGTTTGGGCGATTTTTTCATACTCGGGAACAAACTGCTTACAGTGTCCACACCTAGTTAAAAAAATATATTTATGCTCATTCCAAATTGTATGTACTTTACATAAACTGAAGACACTTGGGGTGGTTTAACAAAGTTGCAGTACTATAGCCCTGCCTTTTTTAAATTAAGCTACCACCATGGCGTTCTATTGGTGCACGTCACGATTTTAGAAGTGACAACTTAGTCAATTTATGACTTAAATGTAGAGCTACAGGGATATGACATACTGTCTAATATTTTTTACTTGTAAAATCAGCTTTTTGGAAGCATATTTTTAAATTGACACATCAAAACGGTAACAAAGATTTGTTTATTAGTTTAAAATACAGGACAGATCACAGAAACTTCTGGTTGCAATAACTCAAGCAGGACGTCACGGATCTTACATGATCCATTTCACAGGAAAGAATCTGGTAATTTGTATTACAGAACAGTATGATGAAGTTATTTTTATGAACAAATTAATGTGTTTATACTGATCTCTGCATTTATGGATTTACACAAACCGCAAAGCCCTGCAACAGAGAACAAGAGAAGGCTAATTTTGCCAAGAGAAATAAAACTGTAAAACAAAACCAAAAAACAAACAAAAAGTAGGTTTGCTAGTTTAAAATGGTTCAAAATTAAATATTCTCTGAAAACTTGCCTTTGAAATTGCTTCAACAGGCAGTGTTGGCTACTAACATTACATGCATTTCAGTTGTAACTGAAACTGTTACTTTTTCAGGCAGGTGAAAAAGTGTGATGAGGGATTACTTGTGAAAAAAACATATTGTAGTTACTCTTCATTCAACTGTGCAAGTCAAACCTGACGTCACATGAACGCACTTTTCACATCGCCTTACTAGAAAGTGTCAGAGGAGGCGATGAGTGGGTTTGACAGTTCACCTGAACAAACAAAAAATGTACAGCTGTAAAGTAAACTGTGTCTGAGAAGTAAGCAAGTATTTGAACTGTAATTAGTTACATTATTTTCAAAAGTAATGAGAACATTTGTTCAAGCAACTAACAGATTAAAAAGTAAACTTCCTCATAATGAAAACAGCAGCATAAACCCTGAGTGACACTCACCATGGTGCATAGAATTCCACCAGCACAGTATCCTTGTCAGCTACAAATGTGTCAAAGTTAGAATCTGTCAAAATCAACACCCCATTTTCTTCTTTGGCATCTTTATCAGTGTCCTCCTCTTCACCACCATCATCATCTTCCTCCTCCTCCTCCTCCTCTGTGGCATCTGCAAGTGTATTTATTTATTTATTTATAGCAAGTCACTTTCCAGTATCCATCTAACAAAGAGCCTAAGTCTGTCTGTTAGTATGTTTATCCATGAACTAGGACCCCGTTCTCACTACTGTGTCGGCCCAGGGCCAACTCATTTAGGTCGGCAACCCCGTTCACATTTGCGGTTTACGGCGCCTTTGTGTGTTCACACTTAAAAGCAATACTAAAAAGTGGTGAATATTTTATTTGTATTTACTTATTTTTTTTTAAAAAGGGAAGGATAGCCTGCATGCAGAATGATCCGAGCTTACCCCCACCCACAATCACATTATTCTCTCAAAAACAGAGGTATTTAGAATGTAGGAAACAGCAACTTGTTAGTGTTCACAGGTATAAACATTTATTTTCGTAATGGATACTTCATTCAGATTGCCAGTGACTAACAAGATGCCCATACAAGGACTGACATTCACAAGACATGCTCACGACTGACCACCTATTACTACTGCTCCCCTCCTAAGCCACCTAACAATTTCATCCCAAGGGCTACACTGAAACGTACTGTCTTTAAATTGGGACTTTAGTGAAAACTGCATGTGTACTTGAGTACATCAATTACTGTAGGATAGTAATTCATAGCCAGACAGCACTTTTGTAAATAGCAACACGTAATATAAAACAAAGTAAACATTTTACTTGTGTGATAAGTGTCAATTTCAGGCAGAGCTTCATGGTTGGCAAGGTGACACAGCTGAGAGAATTTTTTCCTCTGTCACCCAGTCTGGTGTTGTCAGTGTCAGCTTCAACACACAATACAGACAGTAGTCGCTCAGTAATGAGGTGCAAATAGGCGATTGATCGATCTGTACAGCGTTTATGAAAAGGTGCTTTGTTTTAAATAAAAAAACGTAAATCTAAATTTATAACGCTGTTTTATTTAGCAAAAATAAAATCCAAGCCTATTCTTAGGGACCCCAACTGTTGTTGTTGATTCCAACTTAGGCACTTCACATAAGGACTGTAAGTTTACATCATGAGTAACAAGTTTCACAAGGTACTAGTCCGTTGGACTAGTAGCACAATAGTTAGTTTCTAAGCCTGTATTATTATCATCAATGTTCATGAACAGCCTCACTATCTATATATATATACACACACAGACTGTACCAGTCAAAAGTTTGAGTACACCTGCTTGAAACCAGGTTTTTCATGATTATCTATGCTTTTAACTGTACAAACTTGTCTATAAACACTTCATATTTAATTATGATACGTGTACTTATATAAGCTGATAATCATAAGTGAACTGCATTCAAAAATTTTATTTTTAAATGAAAATGTAAATCTTGCCAATTTCAATGAAATGGTCACCCAAAGCAAGGGGATTTCAGTCTGAAGCCCAAGTCAGTTAAAAGACTGAAATGTGTATTACATGGTGTTAGAACACTGGCCTAAATATAAAACTGTCTGTTAGATGTTCCGAGTTAAATAGCATGTTACCCAATTAACCTTTTGTCACCAATTGTTAACAGGTGAGCATCCATGATTACTATAAAATATAGGAAGCATAAGCACAAGTTTGTCATTCTTGAATGTAAGGGAGCAGAAAATGGCAACATATGTTCAGTTAAGCAAAGAAAAAAGACAGTCTGTGATTACTTTAAGAAATGAAGGTCAATCTAAGACAAATTGCAAGAACTTTGCAAGTGTCTGTAACTGCTGTGGCCAAGACCAAACGATTTGAAGAAACTGGAACTCATGAGGACAGAACAAGGTCAGGCAGGCCAAGGGTGACCTCAGAATCAGAGAACAAGTTCATTCAAGTCACAAGTCTGAGAAACCGGCAATTAACTGTCCCTGAAATACAAGCTCAGCGGCACGCTCAACCATCATGGCTATCATAGTATACTTCAGAGGCATGCCATTCCATCAGGATTACGGCTAGTTGGGCAGTCCTTCATTCTTCAGCAAGATAATGACCCGAAACACACTCAAAGTTGTGCAAGAACTATCTCGCGAAGAAGGAAAGTGAAGGACAACTTAATCTAAATGACTTGGCCTGCCCAGTGTCCAGACCTCAATCCCACAGAACTTCTATGGGACAGACTGGACAGAAGAGTCAAAGCTACCCACAAGTGCCCTACATCTCTGGGAATTGCTGTAGAAGAGCTGGGAAGACATGTCAGGTGATCTCCTGCTGAAACCTGTTAACTGAATGCCTTGTGTTTGCGAGGCTGTTATTAGGGCAAAGGGTGGCTACTTTGAGGAATCTAAGATTTACACAATTTTCTTTAACATTGCTTTGATACTCTTGTTTTGCATATTGTAACAAGTATTTACAGAAACGTATAGGACACGAAACATTGTCAATTATGAAAAAAGAAAACTAGTTTCCTGCAAGTGTACTCAAACTTTTGACTGGTACTGTGTGTGTGTGTGTGTGTGTGTGTGTGTGTGTGTGTGTGTGTATATATATATGTGTGTGATATATATAACCCACTAGGCCTCATCTGTAAATCCACAGGTACTGTGCATCACTGTAGAAAGCAGTAGTAAGTACTACATTAACTCCATATGAATGCAGAAACCATGCAGTACCATTACAGAATATGGTGGCCTTTCAACATGGTCTACAGGTTGAGTCTCCAATCCTTTTGACAAACCAACAGCATGCATATATACTGGTTATGCAGGCTCTCTCTTAACTAGCAGCCTCTGCCCCCTCCCCTCCCATCCTTAATTGTTTTTTGTATACACACACACCTCATACTTAAGATACTACCTTTTTATTTCTAGGAAATTTCTGCATGCAGGCTAACCATTAACAAAAAACAGGTGATGCAATGGATAAGACAAACGGGGGGGGGGGTAAAAACTGTACCTGTTGAGTAATTAGATTCCCTTTTATGTTATCTTTTCATTTCAAGGCGGGTATCACACTAACTATCACTCTATTAGAATGTTTTTTGAAAGCATGTTACTAACAAAAAAAGTGAATAGATTTGATGGGAGATCAGAAAAACGGTAGCTTCCATAGTGGTCCCCCCCGTCCCCCCCCCCCCCAGATAACTATACAACTACTGCCAATACCTCAAGGCATTAAATATAGCTGAATCAAACCACCAGTCTCTTACTACTTTGCATAAACTGCATTTTAATGTGACAGTGCTACCGACACGCAAAACTGAGTTTCATCTTGATAAAATTAGAGTCACTAAGCTACTCACAGCATGATTTTCAAAAGGGGAAAAATAAGAACTATGTCGCAAAGTGATTTCTATAAGCCGATTTGGGGATTTCAGTTTTGCTGAAATGAGTCTTGTATTCACTTGTTGACGCTTTAAAGATAAATCTAGTGACATGGTTACATTAATCATGCTTTAAAAAATCGTTTGATACCTAGATCTTCTTTTGCCCCTTTTGAAAATCATACTGTTAATCTTTCATTTAGCACCACTCACGAATGGCAAACTGAGACGTTTGTTTTTAATTGAGTTCATAACGAAACAGGTTGCAGTTTCTTGTTAATTAGACCACGTGAACACGTTTGTGAATCACTAAAAACAAAAAAATGTTCTACCTCAAGGGGCCATCCAATTTTTTCAGCAAATTCACTCCACTGTAAACCAAGTTAAAACTAGTGTTAAACCACACGTCAAACTAGTAACGAAACCAACACTCAATTACTTACACACACTGGGTTTTCCTACGGAATGCGGCTCAGGCGGGGTGCGACGATTTGACGAGAAACTCACAAATACTCCAGGCTTGTGTGTATGTGTTTAAAGCTTTTAGAGCACCAAAAGTGAACAATCTAAACATGAACCTCTTTATAAAATCCAATAGGAGGGCATGGAGTTTTTTTTTTTTTTATGTAATTAATTTCTAAATTCATGATTAATGTAGTTCTGTGGAGTGCACGTAAAGCATGCAGTTCTAAAAGCAAAAGGTGTGCATCTTCCAGTGTCTTGTAGACTACATCTTAAAGAAAAATTAGCAAATGTTTGCAGGCAGATCTATAAGATATACGATGGTACTGTAACAACAATTCAACGTTGTTTTGCAAACATTCCCATGCACATTCCAACACAGCATTCTACAAACATCTACTTACCATTTTCTTCACATCGTGCAATGATTGCGAGTTGGGCTATGCCAAGCAATGCTAAAAGCAGCAACGTCTTATTTCCCTTCATTTTCACAGAGTATCTACTCTATCCGATTACCCCAATGTATCCAATCCCCTGCTGGTCACTAATCTACGGCTGCTATATATAATTGGTTCAAACCCATACACGATTTGTTACGTACTCAATACAGATCGCTGAATAAGTGAAATCAATGTACCAAATCATACAGTTGTCACTCTAATAACTATAAGGATGTCAACCTTTTAAAGAAGAATGAAAAAAAAAAACCAAAACATTTATAGCCACTGTTTGAATTTAGGGTGTTTAATTTGGAATTGTCTGAGGTGCCGTTGTCCCATTGGCTGTTGCCTGTTAGGTTTCACCAATCGAAAAGCGCCACTCGCAACATAGACTCGGGCACGTTGAGCAATGCTATTGGCTTCCAAGAGGGCTTGTCGTAGAACATTGGCTAACGAGAGAGGGTGAAAAAGTTCAGCCTTGATGTAGTTGGGCTTCTTGCTGTCAGATGATGAGTCTGCCCGACAGTCTTTCCCTTAATTGCTAGTGTATTTTTAACTGTCTGTTTAATAACAAAAACACAACAAAGTATCATGTATATTTTAAGTTAAAGCATTTGCACCTGAAAGGGTAGTTCATTATTTTTACAGGTCTCCATTTTTTTGTGCTAAAAATCATTTAGCTCTAGATCATTTTTTGTACTTAGAGGACTCTAGTTCAGCTGTATTTCACTGTGTTTATTGCTGCATCCTGGTATGGTACATTTTTTTGTAAGGTCACACAATTTGTCACATATGACATACCCTTCAATCCTGGAATGAACCGTGTTGCTCTCATTGTTATCTATGCTTCTCTTTTCATAATGTTTTATATGCTGGTATAGCAAAGGACTTTTTAAAACTTACCAATAGGGTTAGACTACTGAACGGCAGACACTGGGGTCATGGAACGATATGGACCTGTATGTATGCCCAGTGCCTCAAATAATAGGTATCCCTAACACATATCATATATCTTAAACATGGATTTACTTTTAAAAAAACACTAAACAAACAAACAAACAAACACAAAAACTATTGATTTTACGGTAAAAAAAAAAACAAAAAAAAAACTGGCAGCTGGGTGCCAGTAATATTACTTATAAAAACCAGTATCACAGTACATCATATTACGGTAAGACTTTCTTGAAAACCGTTTTTATTATAACTCATGTTTTTACATACATTAGGGTAATCTTTTTTTAGAGATTTAAAAACCATACATTTACAGTAAAATATCATAAAAACACACGATTAGTAAAGTTCAGCAAATTAACTCTTAATGAAAAGAGTTTATGTGCGTTACAGAGCCGCCACGGCAGCAGCAAGTTTCTTTTTTTTTTAGTGTGAAGGTAATTTGCTGTTAAATTTAAGGTAAATTGTCATTTTATAAGATACGGCAATTTACCTTCACTGTTTACCAGAATTGTACCGTTGAATTTACGAACATTTTCTACAGTGTATTGAACAGTGATTGATATAATTCATGCCAAAGTTGTGCAATCTGGAAGATTATTATTAAACTACTGGATATTAATATAACGCTAGCAGGCTGTATGAAAGCTACCCTGCTGGATATACTGTACTACCAGCATCTGCTGGCGTTCTGATGATCAGCAATGAACTGACATTTACTTGTTTATTACTGGTCATGAAAAACTCCAGTAGATTATATACTTTATACTTAGGAAAAAAGCGTTCTAGAAAATATACATTTAATATTAATAATGATATGGTTCAATCCATCAAAAAATATTTCACCACATTTACCCTGGCAGATTTTTTTATTTTGCACCAAAATACCCATTCCCAAAAGACGTAGTTTGAACACCCTCTAAAAGTTGATGTTTTCGATCCAGAAATACTGGCTGGGCTACAGTCACAGAAAGCTCTTGGTGCACCTGTCATCATCACACCTGACTGTAACCAGGGTCACCACAAGGCCCAACCTACCACTGTAGAGTAAGAATTGTAGTAAACAAAGTCAAAGATGCTTTAATTACACCGGCTTCTGATTTTCCTTTTACATTTATTTTCATATGGCATTTCCCTGAAACATATCCCTTGTTATACAAATGTTGTTAATTTGTCAATCAAAGTCTGTATGAAATATAGTGTGAAATAACATAGCAACAAATTATCAACCAAACCACAATTTTATTTTCTATTTTTTATTCAAACCCAGTCAAAAGTGATGATTGTTGTTGATAACAGTGGCTTTATTTGTATGTGAGATACTGTACACCATCACAGCCAGTGAACAATAAAAAAACATTACTGTTATGCAAATTCTCTATTTTACAAAGATTCATGCATCTTGTTAGACTATATTTCACCTGATGAAGAATTAAAATAGCTACAAGAGCGATTGTTGAACACTATAACATCTTTTTTTTTTTTTTTTAAGTAAATGTCAGTTTAAATTGCTTTTTTATTCTTGTGAAGTGCCTTGAGATGTGCACATGAAAGGCACTATATAACATTATTATTATTGTTAATAATAATAATAATAATAATAATAATAATAATAATAATAATAATAATAATAATAATAATAATAATAATAATAATCATTGTTTTTTCACATTATACAAAAATCTAATCCTGACCTCGTGAGGTCAGCCATAAAGAATCACGCATGAGAATAAACATCCATTTTATTTTCTTTAGCATTTAGCTATGACACCTGAATGTATAGGGATTTGTAATGCGCAATGCACGGAAGTCACTTTCTGTTGCTATATTTCTTGAATGCTGTTATTTTGTTCAGAAATATGTCAAGCAAATGAAACGAGCATCCTGCAGGTGCAGCTGCTTCTTGTTCTTCTTTGCTGTGAACAGAGTTAACAAGCCTTCAGAATAATGAAACCAATGCTTTAAGACGATCTGGTTTCTGTACACCAGGGAGGTCTGTGGCTAATGTCATGCTTGACAGCCTTAGACCTCTTTAATTTCAAACTCATGCCAATTTGCAGTTAGGTTGATTCACAGTACAGAGTGCAAATGTCTCAGATATGATTTTAAGTATTATATTGTGCAGCACAGTACAGTGCTAAATTAAGACTTTGCTCCATTTTATCATCTCTAAACCACTGTGCATAAATATTACATTCTTGTTTGGAGGCTCAAAGCTTAGTATGACTATTGTTTTAAAATGATCATCCACCTGTACAAATATGTGATTTCGATCGAGCGTGACTCCACTCTGATATTATTAGGTGCAACAGCATTTTAGCAGAAATAGCTGCTGATTGAATTATTTTGGGAACTCAAACCTGCGTATCAATTCTTAAGTCAAAAAATTGATACATTTCTTACTTGCATAATAATAATATTATCTTTATTTTTATATTGCGCCTTTCATAGTGGACCACCATCACAAAGTGCTTTACAGAGGTAGGCTGTGAACTCTGTATTATATGCAGAGTCCCTTATTGTACATTGAAAAATGATGGAAGAAAACAATGGAAAGTTATACCAATTCCCATTGGATCATTTTTATGTTGACTTTAATAAAAAGTTTGTCATTGTTAGTTATTATTTTGAGGTTAATGTTTTTTATGCTATGCTGAGATGGAAAGTAAATAGAAACGTGCTAAATGTTCACATTGCAGACTATTTTGGATTATTTATAATAACTTGCTGAATAGAACGCAAATACATGTCTTATTTTGATTGTGTGCATTCAAAGACTTTTAATTAAAAGTTTTAAGAATTACTGTTTGATATTGTGTCCTAAACCAGCAGCTTGTCAGTCTCAGACTGAGGTGACATAAATTATACATTAAATAAAGCGATACTGGAGCTGAAACCTTCAGATAGAAGGGGTACAGTTTTAAAAACCACTGCCCTGACCCATCATTCAAACCAATCTGCAATTCCCACTTTGCCGTCAGGTACTTCCGACTTGAAGGAAAGACAGATATACTGAACACTCAATATGACATGGTTGGAGCAGGTTTAAGGCTTCTAATCTTGTTTTTTTTTCTACATTTTCAAATAAAGATTTTGGGTCAGATCAGCTTTGTCTTTATATGGCTGAAAAGTCTATAAGGGGGCTGAGCCTCACCCATAGAGTTAAGCAGAAAGTAAAGGAAAGAGACCCAGTTCAAAGGCAGAGGCTGGACAAAGATCTACAGCACATACTTTCATAAAAAAGTATGATTTTCACATGACTGATTAAAGTGGTTACACAAATGGCTTGTGCCTCCCTGTTACAAGTTAGTTCAGTTATATGGAAAAGAGAAAGGGCTGTGTGACAGGCTGGCGAGTGGATTGAGGCTCAGAGACAGATTAAAGGCAAAAAATAAAGTTATTTTATTAAATAATCAAATAAACAGGCACAAGGGCCAACAGGAAAGAGGTTCAAACAAAATAAGTGAACTTACGAAAGTAAAAGGTCAGGTTTCAAGGCTTTAAACAAGATATTCTTTTCTTTTAAAAACACAAAACTCTCCAACACAAAAACAAACTCCAAACAAAAAGAACACACCCCAAGCAGAGAACACACCCCCAAGAAGAGAACACACCCCCCAAGCAGAGAACACACCCCCCCAAGCAGAGAACACACCCCCCCAAGCAGAGAACACACCCCCCCAAGCAGAGAACACACCCCCCCAAGCAGAGAACACACCCCCCCAAGCAGAGAACACACACACACTACTCACTGCCAGCCAGGGCTCACTGCCAGCCAGGGCCTCTCCCCTGGCTTTTATCCCCTGTGGCTGGAGCCAAATTAATCAATAATTACTCAATTAGAGCTCCAGCCACATTCTCACATGTTTTTCTGGCAGGGAGAATTTTAACCCCCTCCCTGCCAGTTCCAAACATAGTCATATAGACGGGGAGTTCCCCGTCACAGGCTGTCAGTGAAATTATGGAGGAATATAGTAAACGGATACCAGTACATTTTAATGTAAAACTGCAGAATTGATGTACTTCCAGACAGAACTAAATCATTTACAGTACATAGAACTAGGCCATTGATAGCCCCTTTATTCAAACATCTCAATAAAATGATATTACAATATTATTTTGTGCAAAACATTGTTAGACATACTGCAAACTATAAAAATGCATCTTACATAAATGTAACCCATCCCGGTTTTAAAAGTAAACACAATAACCTAGAAGTCCATATAATCTTGACATTTTTATTTTAACCACAAAAAGGAAAATCTTTGTTACCTTATATATTGCATTTTAGGAATAACATTTAGTTATTGGTTATTTAATTAGTTGTAAACACCCCCCCCCCCCCCCCCCCCCCCCCCAAAAAAAAAAAAAAAATATTTTCCATTTCATTTTCCATTCATTTTTTTCATGACCCATAGTCATATGACCCAAAGTATGAAACTCCTTGTGTCTGTGCCTGGAGTTGTTGTGCTCCATAACTTCTAATGTTAATTGTTAGAAAGCAATGACAATATAGAAAAGCCCTTTTTCTCTTACTGTGCCGGAAAGCTTGTCCAAAGGGCAACACTTAATTGACATTTATAAACAAATGGCTTTTAAAACTCTTGAGCCTGGTGGTTATTTACTAAACAATATATATATATCATTCATTGGAGTATCTTAAAACAATAAGCTAGTGAATGACAGGCTGCCAATTAAAGTAGCCAGGAAGGTCAAGACAGTCACAGTTTGCCTCCAGATCTGGGTTCAGCCACCCCTGGATTAGGCACTTGTTCCAGAATATCTGCCTGTACCACCCTTGGTTTTAACATTCCCGTTATTCATTGTGTTCAGTGGGAGAATACCAAAATGTTTGTTTGAACAATATTTTGTAAATAGATTACATTGTGGTTTGCACAAATCAAGTTTCAATCCATTCCATTCTAAATAAAAATGTCATCATTTGTACAGATAGCTGCAGCACATGACTTGTGGGCAGAATAAATTAGCTCTACTGCTCTCTCTGTTTAGTTACTGTACTGCACAGGTTATGCAAAAAGGCACAGATAGCTGGTCATCTGTCCACTGGCAGGTTAGAGGAAGACCATAGAAACATAAAGTCACCAGCACTGTCTTAGTGACTCCGGTAGAACAGTAAGCTCATTCTGCAGATTTGAATCTTGTGCGTCCTCGGCAATCAAAAAGTGGTGATCAGCTTTCTTTGGTTTCTTTTTTTGCTTATCTTTTTTCATCTTGGCCCCTTCCTGCACTTTTGGCCCTGACCTCTGACCTTTGGCGTTGCTGTGCTGTGACGATCGCTCAGGGCTTGACAGTTTGGTTGGCTGATCCACTGAATCTTTAGCAGATACAGAGGTTTTCTCTTCACTAGCATAACCAACCTCATCATTACTGCCAGCCCGGCTTTCTGTGACCTCAATGGGGCTCTCTAAGGGCTTGATAATGATGGTGTGAGATCGTTTAAGAGGTTTGCGGCTCTTGCTGGACACACTGGCAGACGTGGACCGCTGCTGGTGGCTCGTCCTGCTTTCAATAGACTGCGCAGCCAGCTTCTCGGGACACTTGGTCCCACACAGCACGTGGGGTAAATCGTCTCCGAGTTTGGCAAGGTTGTAATGATCTGGGTTTACTGCACAACCTGTCTGGCAACTGCTGCATTGCTCTGGCAAACTACAGGAATCTGACATTGAAGCACAGGACTCGCTTGATGGATTTGTACTTCCAGGGAGAGTAACACTGGGCTTCGTAGAGTCTGACAGATAATCTTCTCTATCTTGGGAGTGTGTATGGCTGGGCTTGCAGTTCTCGGAATTGTCTACGGATGTCGCTGACGGGCTGCCATGGTTTTTCAGATGCAGATGGCGAAACGTTTCAGTTTCAAGCTGTGATCTAAAGTAAAGAAAGATGTATCAGTTGTTTTTCTGAAATGCCTACTTACAAAAAAGATTGGGAGATGAGAGCAGGTTTGAAGTTCCAGTTTGTCTTCCCTAGAGAAGCTCATTTTTGTGTTACTTAAATGTAGTTTTTTGTTCATCATTTTTTTTTTGTAAGTCAAGTTTTAACAATAATTCTGTTTTTGAAGATCTTTTTGTTTTATGCTTTTTTATACTTTCATTTAGAATAGTACAATGTTCTAGATTTTTTTTTTTTGTTTTTAAAAACCAGCCCGACACTTTTCCCTCCCCAACCAACAGGAGAGCAGAGGCAAATGCAGGCCTCCCCATGGATTCCCCAGCCAAGATCTACCACTTGGAGCCAGGACATCAACCTCTGCCTCTCTGACTGCATGACTCCCTGCACACCATGCAGCCAAATGTGGATTCCTAGCAGCAGTAATTTTGATTTCTATTGTGTTCTCTTTCAATTGTCTGCATATTACAAACAGAGGTATGAAATACAAGCAAAGAACAAAAAAGATCCTCAACATACATTTAATGGATTATGTCCGCAGGGGCAGACATTTATGATGATATTATGTGCCCAATTGGAAATGATATACACTGCTTCCTCACTATAATGTGGGTCTCGAGGCAACACACAATATGAGCGTTATAAAAAAGGGAGGGGGTGGGGGGCGCCGCAGGACACATAACACACATCTGACTAAAATACAAAATAAAATAACTCCCTCTCTATAATGCACATATAGTGAAGAAAAAATTTAACTTTCTGTGAATTAACCATGCATAAAGCACCATGTAATCAAAGCTATATTTTTTTACAAAACAAAACAAAAAAAAAAAGGTAACATTCTCACTCGTGGGTCATTTTAATTAGCAGTTTTTAAACTTTAAATAGCCAGGCTAAATGACGGTCAGGAGTTCAGTTCGAACTGACAGACAAGCCAACCAAGTGCGAGAAGGAGAGCGAGTCAGGAGAGGGGAAGAGGGAATGGGCTCGCCCCGGGTTCGGCTGCCGGAGTGAGGCTGAGGCGAAGCTGAAGCGTTTCATCTCCCGGAGAAAACCGCAGCTCCTTTCACAACAGAAAAAGTAAATACACTAGGAAAGATAACCACATAATAGGCCTAATATTTATTTAGTTATAAAACAAATGCTGAATAAGATGTCTGTGTTATAAAATACCAGCGCAGCTTTTCTTCAGTTCAGATACTGTATCAAAAGGAAGAGCTAGAAACAGCAGTTAGACTGAGAAGTTGCTACAGTTTGAACAACATCGGTACTGTATTTACTGTAGAAATATTGCATGAATCACTAGTGTAGGAAATTGGGGGACATGCTGTAGGAGTGTTATATCCAAGGCGTGTTATAACCAAGAGCTTTAAAGCGAGGGAGCACTGCATTCTTATGCTGAACAGCAACTCAAAAGACCTTACCTCAGAGGTCTCTGACTAGCTAAGTCATTCTCTTTGGTGGACATTAAAAGATTATATATCTCTGGGTTGTTTTTGAACAGCTTCTGCTCAATTTTATAAACCTTCTTTCCAACACTGTCTTCATTCACAGAAGCGCTCTGGAGAAAAAAACAAAAAACAAAAAACAAAAAAACCAAGGAGAAAAATATATAAAGAAAAAGCCAATTAATTTCAAGGTAACACAATAATCCCACTACATTAACAGAATAGCTGTTTTAAACCCATACATACTGTTAGATGCAACATGTCTTAATATAACAAATTATAATGCAGCCCAGGGAGGTGGTCACTGCACACATGATACTCAAGCATAGCTTGTATACAAGTCATACATCCAAATTGTAAATTAAAATCTGTTTGAATTTAACTTCTGGAAATTAAATGACTGTAATCCCAAACTGTTCATTTTAGAAACTTCAGATTTGAACTGGCCAGCTTTGGGTCCCATGTTTTAGATGTAATATTAGTTTACTGTATCTGTGTACACAAATCTGTATAATTAAAATTGCCTAGAGCTTTAAAGCCATTTACAAATATGTCTTTATTCACACAAATAATTAGCCAACTAACTAGCCAGCTAACTAACTTTGTCATTGGCAACTCTACCTGTTAGCTGCCTGGGATGGGGCTTATTACAGTCATATAGCATTCACTGACTGTGGGGCAGCCACTGGCTTAAGCAACAAAGGATTTGCTATGTTAATCACAAAAATAAACATACCTCTGAGCCTGGACAGTAATAATAATCAGACTGGGATATCAGAGGGCTTTCGTCACCCAGGTAGTTTCTCTGTTTGGCTGGTAGAGAACGGTGAAGGCTATTTGAAAAAGCGTTGAGTCGGAACAGAAGCTCATCCATGAGATTCTCAAATTCATCTAAGTAAAAGTTCTGTGAAAAAGCAAAAAAAAAAAAAATTAAAAAGCCATAACGTAAAGATGTAAGAAACTATGTACGCATGCATTTGTGAAGTCTTCTTACACTGCCCCCTGTTGTAGGGCTGTCTGGCGATTGATGCCTTTTTCTCCCGATGAAAGCAAGAAGCCTTTCACGAGCATAGACCATAACCTCTGTGAGAGTGACCAGGTGTTTGCTTCTGGAAGACTTCTTTGAGTCTTGGGCCAACGAGGTGAGAACCCCGGCAATCTTAAAAAAAAACAAACAAACAAACAAAAAAGCTAAATAAATGACCATATGTTGCTGCTTGAAAATACATTCTGTTTATGGTTATTTGCAGGCATCACACACATTTTAAATACTTCTAAAAGAAACAAAGATGGGGCCTCCTATTCATATAATGTTTATGCTTGGTTACTTGTATCTTATATCCTAGCCTTCCCAGAGTAATGCTAGAGTTAAATTGGGCTGAAAGTGCAGTAACTATGCAGGTCTTTACCACAGTGTATATTAAGGAAATAGCCGGTTGTAAGTGTAGTTATCACTAATGCTCACTTCATTCCTACTGAATACCTACCATTCCTATCCAGAGGACAGACATAATGAAGAAAAAAGTCCCATAGTATATTGCTATGGACAGCTGGTTGGTTTTGTACATGGAAGACAGGGTCTGAAGCTTGCTCACTCCCACGAAGTGCATGAGGACAGTCTGGAAGGACCTCACAACAGTACCGAATGGATGAGATGTGGATAAGAACAAGAGGTTCCCGAGGCAGGAATAGGCAATCATGAAAATAATGCCAGCCACCTATAATAAAGAGGATACGGGTCTGAAGTAAATGCAACTCTTCTCTAAAAAAAATGACAAACACATTAACTACATTTCCGTTTCTTACAAATGGCATATACACTATTCATCCAACTCTGTAGTATGCTAGTATTACCTAACAAGTCAGTCTACTGGTCAGAAATTACATTTCTCCTGAATTATGGAATATGATTTTGGTTTTCACATTACGACTTGTAGTATATTAAATCAGCTTATCAAGCATGGAACAGATTCTCATTCAAAGCTTCTATTTTACATGTTTAAACAAATCTTGCTGCTGGAACAAACTGGCCTACTGCACACAAACAAAATACTGACAGTGATTCTTACTATTTTACTTGATCTTTATCTGTGTATTTTAGCTTAGCTCTCTTACCACTGGCAGTGTTATGCTGGAGCAGGAAAGACGCAGCATTGTCACACAGGGGCTGATGACTTTATTAATCCACAGGAGGCGAAGGCATTTCAGTAACAGAAGGAATATGATCACTCCATGGAGACAACGTGTAAGCTGACAATGGTACACACACACAAAAAAAGAAGCTAAATATATAATATACCTATTTTGAAGTGCAAAGGCAAATCTGAGAATAATAAAATTACTCTGAACGATATTTTAATTGCTCCTTCCTGCACTACTATCTGTTTCTTGCTATTTTATAAATTGTTTTATTCCTCTCACACGTGTTTCAACATTCAACATTTTTAAGAGTAAAGTTGGTAGTTGATTAATACATTGTGTTTTGTTGGTGAACAGTAATTTTATACCAGTGTAAACATTTCCCTGGTATCCAAGGTTTATGTGGAGAAGTTGGGCTTAAATACCCCATAGTGCAAAACTTTAAGTGATCTGTTCTATGTGATCATACAGTACTTAATAAAAACTATGCATTAAAACACTAACTCTGATAACAAATAAAACAAAACAAAATCCTAACTGCAAAACCCAATAATTATATTTCCTACCTGGTCCCAGGATGAGATTAAACTCAGATCCACAAATGCTTTGAAGTTTCCCCTCTGTAGGTAATCTATTACTTCCACAGCCAGCACAAAGTGATACATGTAATAGGTGTAGTAAAACAGACTGATGATAATGATGGCCACCTAAAAACCAGTAAGCAAAGTTATGCATAAAGAAATACACCTTACTATAAAGTTTATACATACAGTTACTGCAGTTCTACCAGGAGTTATAGATTTGTCACGCTGTACAGCAGATCCCTACAGAACTGATGTGAAATATTGCGATCAGAGGTATCTATACTGAGAAAGCAGTCTGGTTGTTGAGTGTGGATGGCATAATTTATAAACATTTTTTCCATGTAAAAGAAGAGATGTTTAGCAGGACGGATTTTAAAATAAAACACAAAAAAACATAAGTCTAATACACATAAGGCACACATTTAAAAGCAGCTGCTGCTTTACTTCTCACCAGATGACTGTCACGATGTCAACCCTGATGTCCTAAAATGATAGACCTCGCTAGGTTAGGCACTACTCTCTCACACAATACATAAAGTTAACAATAATAAAAACAGCAACAAGAAATGGTTGGTTTTGTTAACAAAAACAAAGCATTTTGGGAGCATAGTAAGGTGAATGGCATCTCCTCTGGAACAGTTTGCGGTATGTTTTGTACATGGTGTTTCATATGATGACTAGCTCACCTCGAGCCAATTCCATGGTTCCTGCCAGTAAACCAGCAACCCCTTCTGAAGCATTGCACAGACTTGGAAGTAAAGGTGAAGAAGAATCAAAGCCAGGAAAATGAGCTGGGGAGCAGAACAACATATTAAACTCTGAGTAAAACATTACTGAGATTCCTTCTAACACAACACTGTAAGGTACATGGGCAGGACAACCAATAAGGAAGCAGTTAATTGACACTGCTGTAAGAAGGATGTAAGACCTCTGTGACCTAACCAGGACTGCACCTGTTTGACGTGTTTAAATTCTTCAGGAGAGGTAAATGACCATTTTTACCATTTCTGTTTTTTTTCAGGTTTGGTGTGGAAATCTAAAAACTGTTCTCCCATAATGACCCAAAGAGTCACCAGCTTTGAAACATTTCTAATCTGTGCAGCACTGGAGGCAACTGAGAAGCTTCTCTCATCCCTCTTACAAAATATCACCTTCAAATCAATCTTTTGATATGAACAATGTTGTTCTGTAGGAACCACCTGTCCAGTATTACCCTTAATTATTACATTATTGTGCAGTTCACAAATCTGTGGTTCTGTTGCTTTGCAAAACAAGGCCCTGAAGGACACATGTTTAATGTCACCTGTTGACTTAGAATGAGTTTATATGCAGGTTTTTGGTTCAAACTGCCTTGTTAAGAAGGACAGACCTCACAAGAGTCACTTATCCCTTACAAAAGTTTGCTACTGTATTTTTGTGCAGTATTTTTGCAGTTTTCCGATGCTTTTCCCATGCATTTACCATAGTTTACCCTGGTGGTTACTTGTCTATTCTACAGGCATGATAAATTACATTCATCTGAAACATAGGTAATTCCACCCCAAGAACCAGATGGTCACATTTCCCAAAACGATACGTTTGGAGACATGGCCGCAGGAGAGTTTATTAAATCACTGAAATCATTTAACAGCACAGAGAAACATGGCTAGTCAAGGGACCAACAAAAGGTACATAGAAATTATGTAATAAAACTATACCACAGGACTTCAGTTATATAAAAGCCAATTAGTTTAACTGGTTAATACTTTATTGTGGCCTTAATTGTGAAGTGAATTTTTTTTTTTTTTTTTTTTTTTTTTTTTAACTGATGTGGCTGTTTTTTTTTATTGTGGAAAAAAAAGTGCTACAGCAGTCTGGCACTGTGGCAACTGGCAATCTGTCAACAGATGCATGGTGGAGAGGATGCACATGCTCTACAGCACCTCTGGATTAAACTCTTTAGATACACTTGCATCATTTCATCATTGCTTTGCTATGCCCTTCACAACCTACCTCAAAGGCCATGATGACGTAATCTAGGATAGAGGAGACATCATAAATGCGGACTGACTCAATGTATGCTGAAGGAATGACGCCCCCTGTCGGTGGGGTCTCAGCCAGCAGGGAGACAGTGGTGAAGAGGTTGGAGGGAGGGTTGTAGAGTGTGAACTTCACCACCACTGCTCTGGTGCTTCTGTCGAGCCACCTGTCAGCACTCAACTGCAACAGCGTGCGATACGCTTCAGATCTAAACAAGCGAGAGGCGCGTTTAGAGGTTTCTTTATTCAAAACAACAGCAAAAGTGCTTGTTTACTCATCCAGGGGTAAACAAAAAAATGAACGGCACAAAGCTCAAGCCATACATTTTAGCATCCTTTATCATTTTTTTTTCCAGCTGTTGCTGGGGATTTAAAACTAACAATTTAACAACAATAGTCATATTTTTTGCTCTATTTGTAAAAATAAATAAATAAATAAATAAATAAGTTGATAAAAATCGTTATCCTTAATATTGGGTATTGTCAATCCTGCATTTAAAATCATGGTTTTATATATGTTATAATATATGTTATTCATTTAAATTAGTTTTAGGTATATTTTCTTGGTGTCTCTTAAGGAGTGCTATATGCAAATGCCAATTTATCTTGTTGACATAGCTATTATATTAATTTAAAACAGAGGGACCAATTAAGAAGTGCAAATGTACCGAGATAAAGAAAAACACTAACAGTTTAGTACCTGAGGGAGCAGCTGAATGATTATTTAGGCAGTTTTATTTGCCTGTGCACAAGCTTCAATATCAAGTCTTTTTTATCAGTAAAGAATGAAAGAATGAGACAGGCAGGGAAAGCAATCACAGCAATAATTCAATGTATAATGCAAGAAAACATTCTCTTGTTTGTGGTTAAACTGTATCTGCACTGGATTCAGGTTAGACTCTTATTAACAGCATTATTGCAATTTTTGATGTAAAATATGAAAAAAGCCTTACTTTGTTCTGCCCAGTTTGACAGTAGTTCCTTTTCCATCATAGCACTCTATTTGACCACACAAATTGACTCGTACTGTGTCAGTCTGGCTGTCAGAGGTCTCTTTGCTGCCTGGATCGTGGACTTCAGGCCTGTAAGGAGGCACACAGTCTGTGATCAGGCCAGCAAACATGCTGGGAATCTGAAAACACATAGAGGGAATCATTGTTTTATTATTTTTAACCACGGACAAGCATTTTATTATCACATTACTCATTTGCTTCTCTAATTACCCCAAACAAAAAGGGTGATGCTATTATGAAGAAGACCACTCACCGTGCAGCCAGTGTTATTTATAACTTGTATTTTCTGAAGCACCGGTTCGCCAATCAGACTACATGTTCCTTTAAGGGGACCCGCCTACAAACACAACATGTTGTTTAGGTTTGATAATAGGATACTAAGGGATGTTTTTTATGTTAAAATGCAATAGTTTACATAAAGAACAATAGATAGCCAGTAGTGACACAAGGTGTGTAAATCCTGCGATGTAAATTACAACCTGAACTAATTCACACCAACAACAACGACAACAACTTCAATTGTTTTTTCTTATAATGTTTATAATATATGGCTTTAACTATATATGTTTTTTAAAATACAATGAAGTCCAAAAAGATGTTTCAGGGAGGCTGAAGTTGTTAGTAGTGCAGTTAGTTGTTGTCAATTCAACAGTGACTTCACAACAGCAGTCCACACTCACTGAGCACGGAGCTCCCCAGAAGCAAGTACATAAAAGTCTCTAGCTACTTCTACTGTACGTGTTTTTGGCTTTTAGTGTGGGAACTTTAAAGCAATATGCAATTTGGAGATGTGCAGACACGCCAAAGAATTAATATTATTATGATTATTTTTTTTTTTACACATTTATAGTTCGTTAATTGTCCGTATAATGTCCAATATAGTTTCATATGTTAGGAGGATGCAGAAGCGTTTCAATAGTAGCTGGTTTACCTTGGCGCTTGCAGAAGCATTGTTATACCAGGTGTCCCAATACAGACCCTCCAATAATGCTGTCAAGCTCCAGCTCCACCAATCCTCAGCTGTTTTCACTTCAGAAAGCAGTTTCTTCGGATTCCTTCAGATTCACAAAGGACAGACACCAATAAGTTATATTAATCTGTTAGAATCAGTCTCAAACCAAAATCAGACTGGAACTAAAGGAGGCTGTATGATCCCGTGGTTACAGAAAAAGGGCTTGTAACCAGGAGGTCCCTGGTGGTTCATATCCTGGCTTACTCACTGTGTGACCCTGAGCAAGTCACTTAACCTCCTTGTGCGCTGTCTTTCAGGTGAGACCATCTTGTAAGTGACTCTGCAGCTGATGCATAGTTCACACACTTTAGTCCCTTTAAGTTGCCTTGGATAAAGACATCTGTTATATAAATAATAATACTAACTGTTTTGTTTTAACAGAATCTTTAATACAGAAGACGCCATTACAATGTGTTATTAACATGCACGGTAATGCAGTTTAGCACTATAAACACACAGCACTGGTATGAGACGCGTCACTTACTTGGTGAACTCAGTCCTAACGGCCTGATTCAGAAGGTATTGGTCACTGGAGAATTTTCCATAGGTTACAAACATGAGCAGGAGCAACATGACGATGTAAAGCACAAACTCCCTGCCAATGAAATAGATGATAGCGTGCATATGATTATAAGCAAATCACTATCTGTTTACATTCATAACTACAATAATAATAGCCATATAAAGGCCAGAATTTGCTGAATAAAATATCAAAAGGGACAGCTATTATAATGTTGTAACTCTAATAATTATAATAATAAACATTTATTTTAAAAAAGTCAAATGCATTTCTGTTTCATTTGATACCACAATATACATAAATATAGGTACGTTTGTGAATGCATCAATATCCTATACATAAAGAAACAACCTCACTAAGGTCCAATACATCTCAGAGGTATTGCTATATCTTAGACGCAATACTGCCTCTTTAAAATAAACAAACCACCTCAGAGTGTGCTGTATCAAGCCTTCTTTCCTTATCCTATCTCTGGCTTCCTTCAGTTGTGCTGGAGTGGGCGGACGAGCAAGGCGGAGATAGCGTGCCCTCTGGCGAGCTGCTATGATCTGGAACAGGGAAAAAATACACACACAAAAAAAAAAAACGCCTTGCAGGGTTAGAATGCATGAGGAGCACAATGGAGTGTAAGGTCTTGTATCAGAGACCAAAAGACTCCAGGAAGACCTAGATTAGAAATGCATTGCTCAATACAGTGTGATTGTTTTGTAAACTCTACTTTAAATTCCATTTTATGCAATGAATGTCCTGTATCTATATATGAAATGCTTCAAAAAATGGCTGACAAGAGGCTTGTGAAATATTACCCTGTCAAAATCTGTACGCTGTTCCTGGTGTACACTGTGGCGATAGTTTTCAGAGCCTCCATTCAAGCAGGGTTTCACAGCTTCGAGAACAGGCCCAGTTTCCAGGCAGCCTGTGTAAAAGTCACTGCGTTCCTTGTATTTCAATGACACCACAGCTGCGATTATAAAAATCTAGAAATAAACAAACAAACACACACTTCTGTATGTAGCCACGGTAAGGTGGAATTTCTGTAAATACCTGTGGCATAACACTTGAAAGTTGGCAGCCTTTTAAAAGCACAACAACTAAAATTCTAACTGGAAAAAAGTCTTCATGTCCAACAAAGAAATAATCTTTAAAACTACATGCAAGTTAAACCTTTTGGACCAACACACATTGTTCGATCTTAACTGGGGGCAAAATATATTAAAAGCCCTCAAGAGTAAATTGTTGTAGTGAGGTTTCATATTTACACTCACTGCAAGACCTATTGTATTTACAACAGCACGCTTTTAATGTAAACATATGCTCAACATTTGAAGGAATTTATCGGAAAGAACAGATACGGTACAATAGTGTTTTTATATGTTTATAGTAGTTATGGATTCACTATTTGTGTTTTAGTGCCACTATGAAATTCTTTAAAATAGTTAATTTCATTACGTCCATCAAATTAACATAAATAAATGTGGTATTATGAATAGTGTGTTAGTGAAATGCTGACCAAAGAAAACAGTTTTATCTGTGACTTACCACTAAAGGCTGTACAACAAAAATACAAAACAGCAGGGAGAAGAACAAAGAGTGAATCCACAGAAGACTTTTCGTACCACTAAACCTGTAAAGTAAATAAAAAAAACATGGTTAAAAATAACAACACTGCAATCACTGATATAATGCTGAGAATTATTATTTTTTAAATGATAACCCGGTATTCCTTAATACTTACTTAAGTCCCAGCAGGACAGTGACCACAATACAGACTATAGCAAGCAACAAACAGACTGTCCATGCCAGGTAATGACACCAAAAGGGAAGCACAATTGTACTGCTTCCGAAAACTTGGTGGTGTTCATACAGACTGCGATCTGGAAAACAAAAAGATGTGTATAAGCTAAAAGCAAAGTCAAAGCAACAATATAATGTGAATATTATTTAAAGAATGCAGTGTCTACTAACAAGAGAAATATTTTAGTCATAATGACAAAAAGTGGCATATGGCAGCCATGGCAGATCAAGGTCACTGGAAAGTTTTGCATTGTGTGTTATAAACCCTGTAAATATGAAGTCTGTATCAGAAATGATTCTGGAGGTATATTATGTGCTAACAGTTCAGTGAGGGTAACATTAATTGTCCCTAGAGAGTTATTTTTTGAGCCAGACCCAGAAATCAAATTTGACAGGGAGAATCATGTCAAAGAAGCCATTTCTTGCACACTTTCTTCAGAGCCTTTCTTTTTTTGTGTGAGAAGGCCCTGCACAGGTAGAATTCAATAGCTGAAGCAGACAGTGATGCAGCACCCACCCAGTGAGCTGCCTGAGCGAAGGTCACTGCTGCTGTGCTCAAAGTTCTTGGGTGGGACTTTGCCGTTCTCTTGAGAGCTGCAGTCCTCAAAGCCACTGGAGCTGCAATCGGAAGAACACGGGCCTTCCTTCTTATTGTTCGACTCGCTGTCCTGCTCAAAGACAACAATGGACGAGCGGGATTCCAGGCCCCGCTGTAACACCAATAAGAAAAAAAAACAACAACTGTGTTTTAGGAAAATTAAGCACATTACCTGCATGCATAAATAAGCCATTTTAAATTCTTTATGGCCCTTTGAGAAGTTACGACTAAGTTTCTGTAAGCAAAGATATGAGCACATAACTGCATTAAACATTAACAATGAACACAGACTGTCAGTTTTCATAGCTATTCTAATTACTACAGGTACAGGGAGTGGTGACAGGTACAGGTTTGTACGTGGAAGTGCATCTACAGGTATAAGCACAGGTACAGATGCTTAACCTTGCATAACCTCCCTAGTAACGTATATCTTGTTTACTGCTATGTCAACAAAATCAAGAGGTCACCATTCCCAAAACCCACTGAATGTAGAATAACACATCGGAACAAGATTTATCAAATTTGAGGGAGTGGTTCCCAGACTAGGTAAATCAACCTGATCTAGATTGACAGTATGCATAACAAACTGAAAAGCAGATCACTTGTTGCAAAACATATCAGGCAGCTGCTTGGAGAGTGAAATGCACTTCAGTGCCTTCTTTACTTTCATTAATGAATCATCTGCTTCACCTAGTGACTTTGTTGCCATTGGCCAGATTTCACCAAGTAACTGAGACCCTTCCTCTCCATCGGTGTTCAGAATAATATGGCATTTTTCTGTAATGAACTATAAAGCTTTTAAGAAGTCTTTTGAGCAATGAATATGCCAACATGAATAAAGACTACAGTTGTGAAAGTTAATAAATTTAAAAAGCTTTAGCCCACTGTGCCACCCATTTTCACCAATACCTTTGGTTCAATAAAATCTAAATGATAGTAGAGTACCTCATGCTTTTTCCGCCACGTTTCTTGTGCCCAGCGTTGCAGGTTTTGCCACGACATGTAAGATTCCAAAGTACTGTCCTCTGACAGCAGGGCATCCCGGTGAACTAAAATCAGGCACAGACAGGCACAAGAGCACAGAACAGAACACATATTTCAGTTTCTGGTTTTAAAATGTTACTGAAGTCATACCTGCTTTTGCCAGTTATCTCACGTTGTCGTGTAAGCAAGTAGTTTAAAATAGTAGTTTGAGAATGTAGAACATTCCAGTATTACTGCTACCTTGTCAGACAAGAACCTGTTAACAAGTTAAACTCCAAACAAAGTTATCTGTTAAAAAAAATAAAAAGTGGGGCTTTCTTGTACTGATGGTTACTGCATCTCTGAATAAGCTTTAATTATTAGCAATATATTTTTGCCTATTCTTAAATTGTGACAGGTAACAATTTCTTCCTACCTTCCACAGAGTAGATATCAGATGCTTTTGAAGACGTGTTCTGCTCTGCTGATGGATCTTTTTTGACTGTTACCTACAGTGCAGGGAAAAAAAAAAAAAACATTTGGGGGTCCACACATGGTTAAGTCTGGGAATTATAATCCTATAAATTTTCTATCAAAGTCGACATGAAGGAAATAGTATTTGATTACTGAAAAGGCTAAGTAAAGAAAAGACAGGTACTCAAAGATTCTGTATAACTAGTGATAGTGTTGGTAGTAACCAAAGCAATGCACAAGGAGGGCTTATCAGAGTAGCTTTTAGAGGTTCAATTCCAGCAGCAGAAAATAAAATACAATTCTGTTAGTTCACACTTCGAAAAGGCACAGAACTAACCTTGCTGAATCGGAACAGCAGTGACAACAGAACTCCAACTGGTAGTGCAGCAAGAGTACTAAAGAAACCCGTTACCAGGGAGATGGCAGAGACGTCAATGAGACCCAACTCAGCCGTAAACTGCAAACACAAACACAAACAAGACAGCTTATTAACACACACTGTCCAGTCAATGATGTCATCACATTATAGGCATCAGTACCAAGCAAAAGGAATATCCACCCAAGACATACAACAGGTTTCCAACTAGTAGCCAGAATGTAAGAACACGAGCCAATTCTGAAGCCCTCGTAAATCGTTGTTAGGAATGCCATAAATGTAACTGCTTAACTTTGTAAAGGAGAAACAGGACCAAAAGAAATGAGCTTGCTTTGCACATTAGGATCAATGACAGACAAGAACTACCAGGCCATATTTTCAACGCCTGTTAATTTTACAAAAGTAGAACCAAACAACTAGTAATATAATCCAATCCAAATCAGAAGATGTTTGTTTGTCTTTTTGTGGTTTTTACATGTTTTTTTTCTCCTTTAAAAAAAACCTGGAGTTAAATAAAGTCTGGAGTAAACGTTTTGAAAATATTCCCCACAATGTCTTTAATAGTGATGTCATTACTTCGCATTCCTGGAAATAGCTATGCAAACAAAAAGCTATGCAAATGCTACTCACCTCATCATCCTTCATGTAAATGAGCACAGTGTTGAGCAGCATATAGCCCAGCAGCAGTATAAGGCATACTGTGAGGCGTTGGGTGTGGGAGAACTGGCTGTGAGAAGGACGGCTGTACACAGAAGCCCAAAAGTGAAAATCCTCCAAATATTCCGTCAGCTTACAGTAAAGGAGCTAAAATATGAAATAAATTAAAAAGTAAAAACCCAGCTTATGCAGACTCACTTGAAGAGATATATTTTTCTATTGAGATATACATGTACCTATACTATTATTTAAAAATATAAAATTTAAAAAAAAAACTGCAACATTTGCAATATATTTATTAGCTGGGGGAGAAAAGTGTTCCAGATAAATACAACTGTATTTATTTAAAAGAAAACATAAAAAACTACACTTTGTAAAAGCACTGGCGTTTCAGATGCGGGGGAGAAACATGCTTGTTCTTGGCTGGGGTCCTACAGGGTGCGCTTTATTTATTTGCAGGATTAGGGACAAAATTCGGCACGGGCTGGGAATCCATGTAGAAATTCCCAGGCTGAGACGAGTACCTTGATAAATCTGACCCTGTGGCAGATCAATTCTTGAAACAATACATCCTTTATTGATTTATAACAAGATTGTCTATTATTGGTCTATTAATGTCTATATCACTGCTTCCCATTTGAAGGGAAGAAAACTTACTAATAAACCCGAGACTATCTGACCATGATACCCACTGAGCTACCAACATCATATACAGTACATTCCTCATTTGCACTTGCATTTTGCTTATAAGACGAAACACCATCAGCACCACCTCTTACCGAGGAGTTATTAGAAGGAATCTCTGTTTAAACATTTTATCTCGCTGATAAAGATGGTACCTTTTTTAACCCAGGCCCGTGGCTGAGGCAGGTCAGCTCTCGCTCCACTTTCCCATCACCCTTATCCACTGCCAGCCAGCACTCGGCTGGGAAGAACCAGCTCATGCCAGTCACCAGGTCCTTGACAATCACATGGCTAACGTACCAGCTTGGAGACTGGCCGCCATTGTTATGCCACAGATGGACTTTCCATAAGGGGCCCAGGCTGTCTGGAGTACTGAAAACAATATGAATTGAAATCATCACTCAGGTACTAAATGAAATAATTTGAATAGATGAGATAGCACTCCAGCCATGGCTTGGATCCTATATACTAGCCTTTCTTTTTTTGTATTATTATCCATTTACAGAACGCATTATATATAAATTACTGTAGGAGGTTTTATCCTTGACAGTTCCTTATGATAGATTAATACATTTCAGTATATTTCAGCTATATTTCAGTATATTCAGTATTATATAATCAATTAATTAAAAAAAGTAAAATAAATAAATTGGGGATCAGGATTGCTGCCAAATAAAGAGGTCCATTTCTTTGAATAACGTGCCTTTTGTCTTTTCTTTACAGACCCAGCAGGTGATGTCTTTCTAATGATTGCAACGATACTATTCTGAATTCAACATCTGTTATTGTGTTTATCCATTAGGAAGAGACGGCAGTGAGTAGCCTATGAACCGAGAAAGGTACATTCTGTTCTGAGTAGTACTGATAGACATCTTGAACAACATATTTTGTAATTAAAAAATGGCTGCAGTGCATTAGGAGAAAATATTTCACCTCGGGTTTTTGTGCCATTTCATAAACAAGTCGAGCTTTTATGATGTCAGAGAAACCTGCCATGATATATTTTCTTGTAATGCATGGCAGCTCATATATATATATATATATATATATATATATATATATATATATATATATATATATATATATATATATATACACAAACACACACACATACACATACACACACACACACACACATACATACACACAGTACTGTGCAAAAGTTTTAGGCAGGTGTAAAAATATGCTGTAAAGTAAGAATGCTTTCAAAAATAGACATGCTAATAGTTTATACTTATCAATTTACAAAATGCAAAGTGAGTGAACAGAAGAAAAATCTACATCAAATCAATATTTGGTGTGACCACCCTTTGCCTTACCTCGGCAGGTAGGTTGGCCCAAACATCTTGGAGAACTAACCACAGTTCTTCTGAGGCTGCCTAAATCCACAGTTGCTTCTCTCTCTTCATGTAATCCCAGATAGACTCGATGATGTTGAGATCAGGGCTATGTGGGGGCCATACCATCACTTCCAGGACTCCTTGTTCTTCTTTACACTGAAGATAGTTCTTAATGACTTTCGCTGTATGTTTGGGGTCGTTGTCATGCTGCAGAATAAATTTGGGGCCAATCAGATGCCTCCCTGATGGTATTGCATGATGGATAAGTATCTGCCTGTACTTCTCAGCATTGAGGAGACCATTAATTCTGACCAAATCCCCAACTCCATTTGTAGAAATGCAGCCCCAAACTTGCAAGGAACCTCCACCATGCTTCACTGTTGCCTGCAGACACTCATTCGTGTACCGCTCTCCAGCCCTTCGGCGAACAAACTGCCTTCTGCTACAGCCAAATATTTCAAATTTTGTCTCATCAGTCCAGAGCACCTGCTGCCATTTTTCTGCACCCCAGTTCCTGTGTTTTCGTGCATAATTGAGTCGCTTGGCCTTGTTTCCATGTCGGAGGTACGGCTTTTTGGCCGCAAGTCTTCCATGAAGGCCACTTCTGACCAGACTTCTCCGGAAAGTAGATGGGTGTACCAGGGTCCCACTGTTTTCTGCCAATTCTGAGCTAATGGCATTGCTGGACATCTTCCAATTGCGAAGGGAAGTAAGCATGATGTGTCTTATTTGCTGCAGTAAGTTTCCTTGGCCGACCACTGCGTCTACGGTCCTCAACGTTGCCCGTTTCTTTGTGTTTCTTCAAAAGAGCTTGGACAGCACATTTGGAAACCCCTGTCTGCCTTGAAATTTCTGCCTGGGAGAGACATTGCTGATGCAGTATAACTACCTTGTGTCTTGTTGCTGTGCTCAGTTTTGCCATGGTGTATGACTTTTGACAGTAAACTGTCTTCAGCAACCTCACCTTGTTAGCTGAGTTTGGCTGTTCCTCACCCAGTTTTATTCCTCCTACACAACTGTTTCTGTTTCAGTTAATGATTGTGTTTCAATCTACATATTGATTTGATGATCATTAGCACCTGGTTGGTACAATTGTTTAATCATACACCTGACTATATGCCTACAAAATCCCTGACTTTGTGCAAGTGTACATAGAAGAATTGATGTTGTTTTGAAGGCAAAGGGTGGTTTTGATTTAGGTTTTTCTTCTGTTCGCTATATAAAATAAATATACTCTATTAACATGTCTATTTTTGAAAGCATCCTTACTTTACAGCATTTTTGCACACCTGCCTAAAACTTTTGCACAGTACTGTGTGTGTATATATATATATATATATATATATATATATATATATATATATATATATATATATATATATATATATATATATAGCTCTGGAAAAAATTAAGAGACCACTGCAAATTTTTCTTAAATCAGCATCTCTACATGTATGGCAGCCATTCCATTCCAGTGTCTGTTGAATTCCAACACAGGCACACCTCATTCTACTGAATGAGGTACTGATTAGGGGATCACCTGAACCAAATCTTATTTAATGAGGAAAAGTATAAAAACCACTCCTGTGGTCATCACTATCCTCTTGCAATAGGACCAGCTGGATGGCAAAACAGTGCTAGTAGTACCTCAAAAGTAATCAAAAAATAACTACTGACCATGCCCAAAGAGTTAGAAAGGAAAGTTTTGAGTGAGGAAAACAAGGGTTCAATTCTGGCTTTACTGGCAGAGGGATACAGTGAGCGTCGGGTTGCTTCCATCCTTAAAATTTCAAAGACGGCGGTTCATAAGAACAAGGTCAAGCAGCACACATTGTGGACAACAAAGCTACAGACCGGCAGAGGGCGAAAACGACTCTCCACTGACCGGGATGAACGCCAACTCATTCGAATGTCACTCAGCAACCGTAGGATGACATCAAGTGACCTACAAAAAGAATGGCAAACGGCAGCTGGGGTGAAGTGCACGGCGAGGACGGTTCGAAACAGGCTCCTAGGGGCAGGGCTGAAGTCGTGCAAAGCTAGAAAAAAGCCCTTCATCAATGAGAAGCAAACAAGAGCCAGGCTGAGGTTTGCAAAAGACCATAAGGATTGGACCGTAGAGGACTGGAGTAAGGTCATCTTCTCTGATGAATCCAATTTTCAGCTTTGCCCAACACCTGCTCGTTTAATGGTTAGACGGAGACCTGGAGAGGCCTACAAGCCACAATGTCTCGCATCCACTGTGAAATGTGGTGGAGGATTGGTGATGATCTGGGGGTGCTTCATCAAGGCTGGAATCGGACAGATTTGTCTTTGTGAAGGACCTATGAATCAAGCCAAGTACAAGGTTGTCCTGGAAGAAAATTTGCTTCCTTCTGCTCTGACAATGTTCACCAACTCTGAGGATTGGTTTTTCCAGCAGGACAATGCTCCATGCCACACAGCCAGGTCAATCAAGGTGTGGATGGAGGACCACCAGATCAAGACCCTGTCATGGCCAGCCCAATCTCCAGACCTGAACCCCATTGAAAACCTCTGGAATGTGATCAAGAGGAAGATGGATGGTCACAAGCCATCAAACAAAGCCAAGCTGCTTGAATTTTTGCACCAGGAGTGGCATAAAGTCACCCAACATCAATGTGAAAGACTGGTGGAGAGCATGCCAAGACGCATGAAAGCTGTGCTCGAAAATCAGGGTTATTCCACCAAATATTGATTTCTGAACTCTTCCTAAGTTAAAACATTAGTATTGTGTTGTTTAAAAATGAATATGAACTTATTTTCTTTGCATTATTCGAGGTCTGACAACACTGCATCTTTTTTGTTATTTTGACCAGTTGTCATTTTCTGCAACTAAATGCTCTAAATGACAATATTTTTATTTGGAATTTGGGAGAAATGTTATCAGTAGTTTATAGAATAAAATAAAAATGTTCATTTTACCCAAACACATACCTATAAATAGTAAAACCAGAGAAACTGATAATTTTGCAGTGGTCTCTTAATTTTTTCCAGACCTCTCTCTCTCTCTCTCTCTCTCTCATATATATGGGATATATATATAATATATCATGTATATATATATATTAATCCAGAGGATTACAGTACATAATCTATACATTAGCAAAGGAGATTATCCTAACGCCAACCTAATAGATGTCTGCTATCCAGCTATATGTATTGCTCTAAGAAACAACCACTAAATACCTTAAGATGAATGTGTGTCTGGAATTTCTGCTGAATAATGGTTTATCAGGGCAGTCCAATTCCCTGGTCTCCGAGACACCATCCTCACCATGTAAAACAATATGAACCTGCAAGACAAGTACACACCAGTAAAATAAAGAGCTTGGTAGGTTTTAAGATTTTAAAGAGGGCATCAATTTGAGTAACCCTGTTTATTTCTGAACTGAACTCCTGATGGACTGCTGATTTTCACAAACCAGACTAAAAACTCAATTTAGCTTCATACTGTATTTGTAATTATGTCCTATTGTGATGAACCCCAAGGACAACATTTTGAAATGGCGGGAATGTTTTGGTATTTAATGTAAGCATGAATTGCACTGTTTCAGAGTGTTTGTTCTATGATTAAAGGTTATGTGAATCTGCAGCAATCAAAGTTGTAACCATTTTGTTTTCATTATTAGGGAAGTTAAAGCATGTGAATATAATACACAGGAAGGATTTCAATATGCGACCTTTTATTCTCATTGTCAAGGGACCATAGCAGAGCCACCAACAATAGGTATTCAAAACAACATAATTTATGGTGTTACCTTGGCTGTAGTGCCTGCCCTGGACCGGAAGCCTGTGTCGATGATGATTGAGTACAGCTGCTGGTCAGAAGGGCTGTTGTCCTGCAGGAGGACGGAACCACTTTTTTTTTCGCTGTACAGATCGGCTTGCTTGCAGGCAATAACCAGGAGGATGTAGATGAGCAGGATGAAGACGATCACGATGCATGGGACCAAGTTGTTAATGAGGCTACCCAGGACAAGAAAGACAAATCAACTAACGAATCACCCCAAATGGACATATCGTGCAATGGGCCAGGTAAAACCATCAAAAGAGTAAAGAGAACGTTTTGTTCAAATACTACAGACGAGTTCAAAACATAGAAATAATAAAAAAAATGACAACCACCCAATAAGGGAGCGGCAGAACTACTCAGAATGATTAAACACCTCATGCCAGTAAGAACAAGGTGAAGCCAATTGCTCTATAGTTGAGCTGTCACCAAAAGGGACTGTACATTCGTTGCTGCTTTTTCTAAGTGACTTATTTTTCTATTCACCTGCATAAAATAAAATGAATCTGTTCTGGGGTTTGCTGGGTGTTAAGAGCTAAATTCAAGTAGCTGCCTGTATGTTTTACTGCAAGATCCCTTTTAATATTATGCAATGCGGTATGTATGCATGCCTACCAAAACTAATGCTGTTGTCTTTTTATCTGTTTTTGCGACTTCTAATTTCTAGATTTTCTGCTACAGGTTGTCAAAAATCAAACAATTACCTAATAAACTGAGCCACATCTGTAAAATCATAGTTGCTACTTATTTGCCGGTTTGCCATTGTGAACGTTGTTAAATGGTTGCAACTGAAAGAAAGGAAAAAAAGATCATGCTTCAAATACTGATGTGAACACTGTATAGTAATGTGACTCTATAAAAAAAGATCATGCTTCAATTACTGATGTGAACACTGTATAGTAATGTGACTCTATAAAAAAAGATCATGCTTCAATTACTGATGTGAACACTGTATAGTAATGTGACTCTATAAAAAAAGATCATGCTTCAAATACTGATGTGAACACTGTATAGTAATGTGACTCTATAAAAAAAGATCATGCTTCAAATACTGATGTGAACACTGTATAGTAATGTGACTCTATAAAAAAAGATCATGCTTCAAATACTGATGTGAACACTGTATAGTAATGTGACTCTATAAAAAAAGATCATGCTTCAAATACTGATGTGAACACTGTATAGTAATGTGACTCTATAAAAAAAGATCATGCTTCAATTACTGATGTGAACACTGTATAGTAATGTGACTCTATAAAAAAAGATCATGCTTCAATTACTGATGTGAACACTGTATAGTAATGTGACTCTATAAAAAAAGATCATGCTTCAAATACTGATGTGGACACTATACAGTAAAATGAGTATATATATAATATATATATATATATATATATATATATATATATATATATATATATATATATATATATATATATATATATATATATATATAACCTTTTTTTTTTTTTTTTTTTTTTTATAATTAACCTATAACCTATACAAATACCAAAGGAATTTATCTTTGGAAATATACTTAGTTGTACACTTTTCCTTAATGGGCTTTCACTATGTCAAAATGTATTTGATTGAGTCATTCTTGAATTTTAATCAGATCATATTTTTTCATACTTACTAAATATTCTATAAACTAAACAAAGCTTCTAAAAAGACTCCTCGTTGCTGAAGTGAGGTGGGAAAGCATATTAGCGTTGCACTGTGCTCTGAAGACCATACTGTAGGTGAAGCACAATGCACTGAAGACTGTGCAACACTTATATACTTCCCTACCTCACATAAGAAAATACGCCTTGATGAGTCTTCTTTACAAACCATCATTCAAATTCTGCAACTGCACAAAGCTACTAACCCTTAGAGAAAAGGGGAAACATGCCAAACAAGACTTGGTTAAACTTCCAAACCTGTCAATAAACATTTTACATGCTCTTTCTGTATGAACTCTGATTCAACACTTACAACAACTTCATTTCTATTGTAAACTTATACGCAAATTACACTGCTGCACCCAATCCACCCATACTAAACCAGTCTCTCCTGGCATACACACAATGAATGGTAAACTGCATTCATACCTGCAGTTAACTTTATTTGATGACAAGCCTTGTACAGGAGAGCAGCCATCGGATTTCCACTGTTTGATGTCATCCCAGTACAGACACTGGGTCCACTGGATAGTCATGGTGTAGTTCACAGCACTGGCAATATACTTGTTTCTGTCTGTTCTGTTGTAATCAGCATTGAGGAGGGCAAGGTAGCAACTGCCTGTGTCTAATACAAAAAACATAGGTACTGTGTAAGTGCAAACAAAAAGGGTAAGTCAGCAGGACATGGCTAAAATCACCCCTCTTTCAAATGTGTTAGAACTTTCCTTTAACGCTTACACCAGAACACTTTGTGTTGAGTGATGCTTTTTTAACGAGATGTCACATTTGTCTATAGCAAAAACACATTAGTTGCCAAAATTTAATAGAAATTAATATTTTTCTATTGTATATACACTATTTTTTGTAAAATGAAATGGTGCAGAAAATGTTTTTTTTTTTTTTTTTTTTAAGAAAAATAAATAAATAAAAAGGTGGCACAAACTTTACACTCAAGCAAATGCTTTACGAACCTTGCCCAGTTGACCCATACTATATGACTATGGAACAAAATAAATAGTGGATACATGAAGCTGAAGCAGAAGCGGGTTACATAAAAATAATCGCTGAGTTACTGAAGCCATAACCACAGAGGGTTAAAGTGTGGATTTGTGTCTTTGCTCAAGCAGACTTGATGAGTTTTCTGTTTATCCTCCTTAAAAAATAACATGTATAGAGCTTAAGGACTTGGTCATGCTTTGAGTATAAATAAAGAAACACGGGTACAGTAAAATAAAATAAAAAAAGTGGGTTCAGAAAGATGTTTGTTCTAAATTATTTGAAAATCCTACAAGTCCAATGTTATAATGTTAAAAATGAGATGACTGTTTAACAAAAATGCACTTGTCTTATTTACCAGGTTTTGATTTTTATTATGAAGCATTGAAACTGATCCAGTATGCTTTTTTGTTAAATGGTATGGAAAAAGTCAAAGTCAATGGTTAAAATATGACAGCAATAATGTTATTTGTTTTTGCTTACACATTTTAGTTTGAATGTAGAACTATATTGTATATTTGCAAATTCTTATTATTTGTTTATTGTGTTATTAATAAGATTATATAAAAACTGTTTATATATCATGACCAGATAAAGTGTTCGACCTCCTTTGGCATTTTATAGTTTGATTCATTAGCCTTCATAACACTTGTTTCTTTATTTATATTTTTTGCAATGTTTTTTGTAATGTGGAATATCACACTTGAAAAAGTTAAAATAAGATGCTGCTTAAACTTCATCGGATATGCCAAAGGTACAATGTGCAGCATTACTTTGGTTCAAATTACCATCTGAAACAGGTGAAACACTAAATTCATTGAAGCCAGCTTTTGTGGTCTTTAAATCAATGAAAGCCTAAACCCCACTCAGTATTTCAAGGGGGCTGTTATAAACTAACCTTTTAATGAACCCGCAGGTAGGACAATCTGAGCTCTATTACTCTCCCAGCTGTGAATTTGCTGAATGTTGTAGATACTTGGAGTTGGCTTCTCAAGCATCCTAAAAAACAGAAGTAAACCTTTTTTTGCTCATCGGATATCATGTTATTTGTTCATTTTTAAACTTGGCTGGAATGACTAACTTGACTCCTAATATGAAAGATCATTATTCATAAATATATGGTGTGCCTAAGAGGAGACTGCAAATATATTGTATTTCTGTAGTTCACTAGTGTAGAGCATGGAAAGAATAATACAGACCAGTATGGAAAGAATAATACAGACCAGTATACCAACATAATACCAAAACCCTCAATTCAAGTATTTCCCACAAAGAATTAAACAAAAATGATTAATAAAAAGAGACATTTAACAACAATTGTCTATTAGAAAAGGTATCATTCCAGTAGCAATACTATAAAACCGATCATACATGTTTATAAGTTTGTTTTCTGATGTCACACAAGCAGCGATCAGTGTACAGCACAGTCTCTGCAATGATCAATGTGCAGCACAGTCTCTGTCAAGCTGCTGTGTTTACAAGTGTACAACTCTATAAAACCTGATAGGACTACAGCGACTGAATATGTCTTTATTTTATTTTTTTTAACATAAATCATGTGGAAATTAGAGGCTCCATTTCATCCATGTACTTTGTAAAGTTATTCTCGAAAACAAAGGTTTGCTTTAGTAATTCTAAATGTAATATTTAACAATCAAAAGCTGCTGTAGGTGTATCTGTTTTTAGTTAAGTTGTGTGGTTTAGCCTTGTGACAATTACCTGTACAAAGAAATACAAGTATGAAATGTAGTGGTCTGTTGGACTATAATAATAATAATAATAATAATAATAATAATAATAAAACAATAATAATAATAATAATAATAATAACATGATTTATAAGAGACATTTACGACAGACCAGGCTTGTTTCCAGTTCTCCAGTAACCAAGCTCCTCACCTCAGCAGCAGCATGATGGGAAAGACTTTCTCAGCTGGCCTATTGAAATCCAGTGTAATTTGTAGCGCTTCTATCAAGTTTTCAGAAGTCACTTCAAAATTGTGAATATTCATTTTATTCCGAAACAGTGAAAACTTTGAGTTGCTTTCCTGTTTAACAAGCAGGAGCAGAAAAAATCATTTATAATATAACAAGCTTGGAAACACACATTTTATTTGTTCATTGTACTTCACATTAAATAACCTATAATTAATCATTAAGTTTGGTGGCACATACAGTAACAGTGTATTCCCTCTATTTATTGACTTATCATCACTACTGTACATTCCTCAATGACAGAACTGGTTCTCTATACATCTCCATCAAAACCGCTGTCTCTCTTATTGAGACTGCTTTTAAAAGTTGTCATTTTTAAACACTTGTGTCCCATGAAGACAAGCCCCCAAAAATATGTATTACCGGTCTTACAATTCTGTATCCACACTGAACTTTTAAAGGGCCTTCTGGAAACTGTTGGTGTTCATTTTCATGACACTCATACCACATGGATATAAAGCAACTTACATTTTTGTATGTCTTTTCAAACTCAACATTGACTGGTTCTGTAAGCCCTTTAATGTTGATCTTTCTTCTGGTGATGCAGTTATACAGCGACAGGTCAGCAACATCCCCATTGATCTGTATTAAAGCATTGGCAAATTGTGCATTTCCTCAATTACATATTCAGAGCAATATATGTTCACAAAGTACCCTCTGAATCTCTATACTGATGCCCCTAAACAACGAGATCCCTTCAACAGGTTGGCTTAGATGTGAATCTTGTTTTAATATACAGAACAGTGGTGGGCCCTAGTCACAAAGCTTATTCAAATGATGCTTAGTAGTCATTAATCTCATTCAACAAACACTTTTAAAAAACAGTCTATAAATACGAACTAAGTTAAAGCTTTGTAAACAGGATCCTGTATTTCTGAAGAAAAAGTTATTCTGTGCTCTGCATCCAACCTATATGGCCAGCAGGTGTCACTGTTTTTCTGTTAAGTGAGCAAATATGTTATTAATTTATTCACTTATTTTTTGACTCAGAAAAGCACTTCCAGTTCCTTGCACACCCCTATAGTTTCATGTAGTTATGAAGCTTCTATACCCTCAAAACTAAACTGAAATCTCTACTGCAATTTGAAAAAACTCAAATCAGTACGGATGTGCAACTGATGACAGTAAGTTAAGTTCTGAAGACACCTTTTTTGACAGAATATTGTACTGCAATTTAAATGCCTATTCTGAAATGTTGCACATCTTTAATGAATGAGTAAACACAGCAATACAACCTTCAACTACAAATACATTACAGAAGTGCTGACAAAAATGTTAACAGCTATATGAAGACATTAATAAGTACTTCTAGTTAAAAAGTTTCTTTTCAGTACTTTGTACTTTTTAAAAAAAAAAAAAAAAATTCTTACCTTAACAGGTGCCGTTCCCCAGAAGTAAAGGTTTTGCTTGAAGGACACAAGCTGACTGATATAGCACGTGCTGTTCCTGCCAGTCTGTGCAGTTATGTGCTTGTTTAAAATGTCAGGCAGGTAAAATCTGGTGGTGCCGGCTCTCTGCACTGCATTCTGAAAGCTGTAGTGTTGGGTAGTCTGGAGCTCCATCAGACTGGTGTTTACATTAAACTGGGTGTGGTTTATAAAAACCACATATTTCTGAAATTTATTAAAAAGCACTTAGAGTTAAAAATAAACAATTTTTCAAATAATATTGCTGGAAGAGGGTTGTATTTTTTATTTATTTTTTTACAACTAAAAGTTTCATCTGTATTTATTTATGTGTAATTAATAATCCATAGGCTTACAGCGTGACAATGGATTATTTTTTTCACCGCTGACATCACCATTGTTTGTTATCTGGGAGGGTATCTGTGAGGTTCTAGTAAAGGGACTCACCAGCAGCAGCTCTCTAGTCGTCCTTATCCCATCAGCGATGAACGCGATGCCGTCTTCAGTGGTGTTGTCAGGGACTTCAATGGACTTCGACAGCAGACTCACCAGAAGCCTTACTGTCCATTCATCCAAAAAAAAGCTATCTGGGGTAAAAGGCTCCTGGAAGCGCTGTGATAGTTCATTGACATGACCTGTGACAAGCTTTGCACTGCTGAAGGTTATCTTTGTTGGTGAATAAAAAACAAACAAACAAAAAAAGACCATGCGGTGGTTACACATCTCACAAACCAATATCAAATACACATATGCAAGTATATCATTTTCCAAGGACAATGACACCCAGCAAATAAACAAAGTACAGTGCACTCCGTTTATAAGAATCACACCTGTCCTGGATGATTTGATTCTTTTAAGGGGTTGATTCTTAAAAGCAGTCCGATATGATTACGATTAGCAAAAGCGTGCCTCCGCACATCAGTTTAAATACAGTATACAAATGTCAATGATGCTCAATCACTGAGGACAATACGTCAATACCTCAAAACAAGTCCTCATGGATTACATTTACTGAAGGCTACAGAATTCTATTTTACTATACTTGAGAAGCAGTGCAATGGCCTTTGAATTAAAAAGACATTACAGTACAATATACTGTCAAGACTACCACTGAAGTTAAGCATCTCTGGCTTGCCGCTATGCAGTCCCCCTTCCTCTACATGCATATCACACAATAACAGTGCTGTGCTCAGTATATATTCAGTGAATGTGTATTCACTTTACTAAAACAAATTTTCACTAACAGCGAACACCAAAAAAATACCTGCACAATGCAGGACAAGTGATTATACTGCACACGCTGGGTACATGCCTAATCACGCGAGATGTAATCAAATTCAAATACGGCTTTATTGGTTGTGTTACAGATACTTGATACAGTATTGTATTACATGCATTCAGTTTGCCCCCAGATTATTCTTACAAGCAGAGTATTTTAACATGGTTAGTATAGGAATGATTTTGTCCCAGTGGTTTTGATCACTATATGAGGTTGATTCTTATATCAGTAATTCTTATAAACAGAGTGCACTGTACTGTGAATATGCAGCTCCACTGCCAAAACAGTTACCAGCAATACATTAGTAGGTTGAAGGATGAGTGTAATCATTGTCAAAAACACAAGGTGATGGTGCTTGATTATATTTCACTGATGCAACACTTTTGATATTAAAGATGAGGTAACTTCTGTGCGATTTTAGATGTACAGTTGCTAGCTCAGTGGCAGCTGGTCCAGCACAGTGCAAGGTTACGGGTAATCAACTTCTACATGCTGTGTTTGAGCTGAACCATTGCACAAAAGTTGAATCAATTGTTATAGTATACCTGCACTGCATGTTTAGCAGTATTGCTGCATGGCAGTTTTGGATTGAGCGACCATGTGGGTTGTACAGAATGTCAGTATCTTAGTGTCTGAGATAAAAGGTGCTGAAAGTGCAAACATGCCCCCTCAACATGCCTTATTAAAGAACTTCTTACCTGCTCTTTAACCCCCATTAAATCATTAAGCATATACAGCTTATCAATCAGTGCTCCCTGGAGGAGGATGAAAAAAAGAACACTATTACAAAGAGTTAGCTTACCACTGTCACTCATTAGTCATGTCTTTATCAGTATATGATTATTTTCACACTGCAGGTCATCTACACATTATACATGATATTATTTTGTTGACTGACTCCAGTCTATTCTAATGTAAACACTGGAGGATTGTTTAAATTACTTAAAAAGTACTTGAGATGTCACTCCAGTGCAGCTCATACCTGGTGAGTGAGGTGAAGTCCACACACTGAAGCGATTAAGGCACTCCTTGTTCGTGTCTGCAGCTCTACTGTGGCGCCAGGCTCCAAACTCAGGCGGTTCAGAACATTGGTCAACAAAATGACATAGTTTCGAATCTCTAGGTCACTTCCCATGAGCAAAAGCCTTGAAAGGTTTTTTAGGCCATCAATATATCTTAAAAAAAAATATATATATATTTTTTACAGTTGGCCACCATTCTGGTATAAACATTTATTATTTATGCTCTTATTATATCCATCAAACACTAAACAAATACGTATATGCTGTCAAATTACTTTTTTAAATATAAAATATACCTTTTACAAATACAAATTTTGCCATTAAAAAAAACAAACTGAATATTAACCATTTTGAACTAGGAGGACCGAACACTGTTTTTTGTTGCATTTGTTTGCATGAAGACATTACTTACAGTTCTTCATCAGGGTTGTAGCTGGAGGACAGGTTTCTCTGAAAACTGGGCAAGACGGTCACGCTTACTGGGCATGGTTTCGTTCTTGCACCAAATCTATTACTAATCTCAGTGTAGATGGTAACTGAAAAAAGGCAATAAAATATGATAAATATAAGTCTGTTATATTATTCCTAAATTTGCAAATACAGAATATGGATGCTGTACAATATAAAATGGCATAACACCACAGAGGGCAGAGTGGCTGATGTAATTGTCATGCAATGCATGCTAGGCAACATACATTACTGGTCAGGGCTGTACACGACCACTGTGCATTGTGATATAATGTTATCGATGATTTAGACATGCAGCAGCCTTTATCGAATAAAACTAACTTAAAACCTACTACTGTACATTAAGTTAAAGAGTATATGGTTGGATGCTCTCTAGTCTAAACACATCAGCTGTGAACACAGTAGTGAGGCACTTGCAGTGTGGCTGTTGCGCAAAGACCACATCAAATGAGACAACTGTGTCTTTATTTCCATACCTTTATAGCCATCGGATGGATCTCCAGCAGGAAGGTTGAAGTAATACTGGACATCTCGTCCTTCATATAAAAGCTTTCGAGAAGAGTTTCCTATGCTGAAACTGTACTGATACAGGAGATCCTATTGAATATGCCATTGAACGACAAAAAAGACAAGTGGAAATCAACAGAACAAAATCCCTAATGCCATATCAAAAAGGAAGACAATTGGATATATAGTGCCATGCCAAACGCATTCTAGAGCACTCCACAGATGATTAGATCAAACCCAGATACAACAATTCTCTCAAACAAAAACAACGTTTCAGTGAGATCTAAAATTTAAGTAACATTGTTTGATGTTGATCAATATATATATATCTATATATATATATATATATATATATATATATATATATAATAATATATAATATAATATATATATTAATATATATATATATAATGGGCTTCAGTCTAACAGGAAAATAACTCCATCTCCTTTCTATGTGACGTCATAAAACTACAAGACCGTTAGGTTGGGTATTATATAAACTCAAAAAAAACCTTTTCTTTCACATGAAACATTTTGTACACTGCATATTATATCTTATATTATATATATATATATATATATAATATATATACGTCACACACACTATTTGCAGTGTTTTGCACACTATATGCAGTGTTTGCATTAAACAAATACACACAGTTATAAACAGAGGCGTCAATAAAATGGAATCCTACAGAATGTTTACACAAGCTAGCAATAGACATCTGTGGAAATGTCACAAGTGGGAGAATATTTTATTTATTTA
>NC_054536.1:14808793-14838793 GCF_017654505.1 Polyodon spathula | reverse complement strand
TAAGGAATAGAGGCGGGGAAAAAAGGCTGGAGGGAAGTACGTGGGAGTTTCGACTGTGTCACGAACGGAGGTTTTACTAACTTGGCTCTTTTCTGTTTTTATTCCTTTTTGTTTTGTTTTATTTTTGGATTTAAGCAGAACGCGAAGAGGACTAAGAGGCTTCCGTTCCTTTATTTTTGATTACTCCAGCACTCCCTCCCTCACATCCTTCTTTATTATTTCTTTTTTCCGTGTAATATGAAATAAAATTAATTTTTACACGTAAATCACTGTCTGGAAAATCCATTTTTACTCACACGCCTCACACACTGATATTAGGTATTTAATTAACTAGTAACAGTACATTCACACAGCTAAATTAATCCTTTAGTATCGCGTTAATAATGTCAATAATACATTTTACACAATAATTAATATTAGACTGAATAAAGAAAACAGATGGCAAATTGGAAACTGACAAGCAAGGTGAGCCAGAAACTACTATTGTGTTCATCATTAATAGTCACACCAGTAATCCACTCCAAATTTAAGTTAATAACAAGACTTGATTTTGAATCTCTCATTAAGTACAGTAACATCGTTTTATGTAACTATTACAACCTAGTATCCAATTACAGTACAACTTCTGCTCATTAGCTAAGATGCCTGAAAAAGCAAAGATGGCTTTACGATGCAGCGTGATCCTATAATGCAGTATAATAATATATATATATATATATATATATTATATATATATATATATATATATATATATATATATATATATATATATATATAATGTGTGTGTCAAAATTACCCATTGTGAAATGTTTAAACACATTTGAAGTTAATTTTAATCACGTCACTGGATTTGTCTCTAATAATGCCTGTTACATGCTCAAGGCATACAATGACATTCTTTGAGATTTATTGCCAAATTCAGAATACAGTATTTGACTTGCAATGTCCACATAATAACCCTTAACAGCAATATCTGGGCAAACAATTTTCCGAAAGCAGACACATTGGTTGCAACCGTTAAAAAAAAAAAAAATAAATAAACATTGCACAAGCAGAAAACTACAATTTAAGGACCACCTGACAGAAGAAATCCAACAAGAAGGCTGTACTTTACCCATAAAGTTGCCACCTGAGCCATGCATAACACGATGGGGCACCTGGTATTCTGCTGCTGAATATCATTCCAAATACATCCCTTTTTACGCAAGATTCGTGGAAAAGGAAATTCATATTTCACCAAAAACTGTAGTGTTAAAGGACCTCCAGAAATTGCTTACAGACGTGCAAAGTTTAAAATCTCACCTCTCCCTAATTGTGACGCATGCCAAGGGACTAGTGGATCTGATTCAGTGGTTTGAAAGCCGTGAAGTGACAGTCCATCAAACATTTAAGTTGCAGAATTAATAAATACATACCGAGCAATAGCACAAGAGGTACACAGCACAGACACCGCAATAAACCAACCATGTGTAAAAACCTTCCATGATGTTTCTGAAAAAATAACTAATTACTACAACCTGGATCAATGCAAAAAGAAACCACGTTTTTTTCCACCAGCTCATAACTTACTGATGGCAGTGAAGATATTTGACCCACAACATGTGGGTCTCACAGATCTGGAAGCCCTCTCATGCTGACTGTAAATCAGAAATGGACAAATACCTACCATATGCAAAAGAAGATGGCAGTAGAATAACTTTGAATGAATTTTGGATTAAAGCTGAACAATTATTTCCCAATTTAAAATGAAAGGCTAAAATATATTTATCAGTTCTGTAGATGCTGAAAGAAGTGTTTCTTTGTATGACAACGTCAATCTATGAAAGGCGGCAGGGTTAATTAACTGATGATGCTTAAGTTTAATAGCAACATTTAATGCATGAGACATTTTCTTTCATAAAAGTGACACAATGTGCTGCTTGTGAACAACCTTGCATTATTATTATTATTACTATTATTATGTTATATTTGTAATATAGATGTTAGAGCACTGATGTTATGATGCAGTATTTTATATAAATTGTTCTGGGAATCAGTGCTGTTTTTTTATTTTGTTGACAAATTGTGTGTTCCTACTAGTAAACTGAAACATTTAAATTCTTATTTACACATTCTAAGAAATAATATTGAATAAGACATATTAGTAATAAAGGGATGCAAGACTAAATAAATGACCGGAGCTGCTGCTGCCACCTAATCAACGCGCGTTAATAGAATGACTAATTGCGACGATTAAAGGAATCAGGAGATTATTAATCAAAAAGTGGTTTGACTTAGCAGACTTCATTCCTCCCACCACAAGGTAGTCATGAAGTGCAGCCTAAGAAAGCAGGTCGTGTAAAACTCAGGGTCCTACTTATAGGATACAACTATCGAACCGCAGAGAGATCATTAAACTAGACCTTCCTAGCATTTAAACTTCTTTGAAAGGGAGTGTGAATTTGATTTGTGACAGGGTAAGGCTTGCTCTCAGGTCCTTCAATGCTTGAAAAAAGCAAACACCCCAACTGATTAAATCAATACAGGTATCCTCTACACTGCAGGAAGACAAACCAGGTAGGATTAGTAAAAGAATTGTGACAGCATGTCATGCTTTTGATTTTATTTCTGTAATAGTTAATAGTTAAAAAAATCGGGGAGAGAAAAAAAAAAAAGACTTAAAACAGAGAAGTCCTAATCACAGAATAAATTATAGGCTTCCCCACAACATCAGTGTTTAACTGTCTGGTAAAAGTTGCACCAATACCAGTATGCAATGAGTATGAATCTTTAGTTTCATAATGTGTAATACTGACTTTCTTTTAATACAGTGGTTGCATTTTGCATTGGAAGACAGCTGTCAAGTCAGGATTGTAACATTGTAACTGCATTTATCATTCATTAGCGCTTGTTCTTTGTTGGGGAAAAAATAAACTCTCAACACATTAGCTAATACACTCAAAGATATATGGTAACCAGAAGTTTTTAAAAGAGGGGTGGGGGGAACCAATCCTGAATAACTGAAAATGATCTTAATAACGTATGGATATTTACTGATAATTTGGTAGGAATTAACTGAGAGCAAACCACATATGGTTATTTCCCACTAATTTTCCCCAGAAAAAAAAAAAAAAAAAAAAGTCATGTTTACAAAATGCAATTTCCTAATTTGTTTCTTGTGATGCAGCACCCACTACTGTATAATCTCTGTTGTTAATACCCACTGTACAGTATGCATATCTTCTGTAGATTGTGTATGTGTGCAAAACAAAATGCATTACCTGCGTGTACATTTCCTTGAAGGGATTTTTGCAAGAAAAGAAATCCAGATCAATGTCGAGAATATATGCATCCGTTTGCTGTATGACCGTGAGGATCTTTTTCACAGCATCAGTTGTTTGGCTCATTTCATTTTCTGAACAGCTGCCTGCAGATGACTCATTGCTTGCCTTAGAGTAGCTGTCAGGACAGTGGCTACCATCTTTGGATTTGCTGCCCCCTGCTGTTTCTGTCCTGCAACTTGCAATACTGGAGCCTTCCATCTCTCCTTTTTTCTCACAGGAAACTCCAGTGTTTTCTGTATCATCAGCTTGCTGCAATTTGACCCTTTTAGCTGCACACTCCTCAGATACTTCTTCCTGCTTTCTCTGCTTTTCCACTGAATTTACTTTGATTACATCCAGTTGGAAAGGCTTCTTATTTTCCAAGTGACCCTCTGGTACATAAAGTCCATCACTTAGGAAGTAATCATCTTTACTTGTAACCCTGAAATAAAGACAGAGAAAAATCAGATGGTGCTTTTGAGTACTAGCAGAAGCTATTTTAGAAAAGGCACAGCGCACATACTATCAGGCATCCCTGAAAACATAACCACCTAATGGAATCAACTATGATACCATCGCTTTAGGATAACATTGCATAAGCATATTCATGGTGAATAATCTTGCCTTATGTCTTTGACAGACCAAGGTAAGATTTTTTTTAAATTATTTTTCACCTTTGAGTAACATCCAATTGAAATGAATTTACCATGTTATCCAACAACAAATTGCCTCACTTTATTTGTCAAAAGAAATTGTGCAACAATAACAGCTTTTATAAGTTTGTGAATGCTGTGTGATAAAATACTACAATAAACTTAACATAACAAAACAATTAATAAATTCCCCAAGTACAAACTGCTTCTTTCTGAAATCAAAGTGCATTTTCAGGTCAAGGTACCTGATGGTTGTGGTGGATGAATCTTTCCCCACGAAGATTTTGTGTTCACCCTCTGCAATCTGTTGAGCCCAGTATGGATGAAGCCACACCACATTTGATAAATGCCCAGCATAAACCACAGGCATGATCCAGTTCTCAATACTTAGCTCACTGTGGAAAAAATAGACAGAACATAAATCATGCAAGAACAAAATAGAGTATACTGTTTTTAAAACACTTAATGTAGTCTGAGGATCTCTTTTTCACATTAATTCATGAATTGTAATTGCATATCCAGGGACAAAGAAAACAGTCCTATACATGTCTACTCAACCTAAAGCTCCTGCAAGTACTAAATAAACAAGGACTTATACATGAGAGCTATACAATTCCTTCAAGTTTTAGGTTTAGTTTTGTTTCACCCTCAGTCTGCAATGTGAATATTTACAAAAGTGCCAGGGCTGTACACAGAAAGATTTCTATAGAACATTTTGTCCAAATTATAAATCATATCATAATCTTGCAATTTACTGAGTCTGTCTGTATGGTACAATTACATTTAAAGATCTAGAAAATCACTAGTTATTGTGAAACTTTGTCAGGACATTCTTTTGCAAAAACTATAAATCTGACAGAACATGAAACACATTTGTCCAAATGCTTGTTATGTTTTAAGAAAATCTATAAACATAACTCATAATATGTGCTCCCAATAGATAAGAAATGTAGTAGAATTAAGCATATTTCAAAACATGCCCTTATGAATATCACCCTCACTTTCTTAACTGCAATACAGAGTTAATTATTTAATTTATATTAGCTATCAGAAATTGCTGTTACAATGTAATACTTAACTTACAATATGTAATTTAGAGCAAACATTACCTAAACAGTTCCTCTTTGTCAAACACATTATCAGCAGGCATGTCGACAGGAATAAGTAGATCTGGGTGGGAATCTAAATGAACCATTGCTATGTTACGAATGGGTAAATGTCTTGATCCAATTGCACGATAGATGTAAGGTAAAACCTGAAAAAAAAAAAAAAAAAAAAAAAAAAAAAAAACAATCACTGAAAAAAGATACACGTTAAGTATGGAAGACATTGTGCATGATACTATTTGATTGCTTGCTGCAAATTAGCATTAAAATAATCAAAAAGAGTCACAGCGAGCATGACAAAAAAAAAAATAAAAATAAAAAATGACCTGTGTAACGAAAAACATATTGCAAAAGATCCGTGACAGAGTGAATAACGCGTTCCAAAGCTTTCTGAGGTCATATATTAATCCATTCCTAACTGTAGCTTTGTGAACAACTTAACATAATATGCTGTACACTCGTCCAAGATACACAAAATACTTTGTGTAGAGTTTGCAAATTTGTTAAAAAGTCGTGTTGAATTCAAATATTTTAACACAGCCTTTTTGTAGTACTTGACACATAATTGATAATATTAAAGTGACTTAGTAATATTACTTACATCATGATGGTCTTCGACAACCCAAACTGGCATATCTTTATAGACCCGCATAGAAGAAGCTGTCGAGGAGTTCATAATTACAGACTATTAAATTAGTGACAATTTTTATGACAATTCTCTACGAATTGTTTGGGGACACTTTTACTAGCAGGACACGCATTTATTACACATGATTGGCTTTTCTTTAGAAGTGTCTGTCTGTGATTGGTTAAAGGGAGTCCGTGCATTTTATGTAGACCTCCAGAAACAAAGAACCAAAGGGTAAAATATGCCCTGCTCCATTAAATGAAACTCTTTACCAATCATATCCACCTTCCAAAAAACGAAGGGCCAATAAGAGCACGAAAAGGCGGGATTTCTTCTCTACATTTCCTGTTTAGATAGGCTGTGGTCGAATTGCAATTTTTAGATTTATGTTACTTCAGTGTTTTACTGTTACGTCTGATACAGTTCCCGACGATATTTTCTTCATTTCTAACGGTAAGGATTAGTTTTCGAGCATTTTTTTTTTTTTAAGCAAACGGGAGATGCAAAATTAGTAACAAGCTACGGTTCCATAGTAAAATGTGTTATATATATATATATATATATATATATATATATATATATATATATATATATATATATATATATATATATGATAATAATATATATATATATATATATTACACACAGAACACACAGACACACTTCCGATGAGACGTAAAACAGAGGTCCTATTGTACATCACTGCAGCAACAGTTGTGTGGCATAGTTTACCCCCTAGTGGCCCAGGGGTCTCCAACCCTGGACCTGGAGAGCTACAGGGTCTTCTGGTTTTCGTTTCAACCGAGCTGTCAGTTACTTAATTGCACCAATTATTGGTTTAATTACTGAAGATTAACATGTGTCCCAGATCTTTAGCCATTGGTGATGTAAAGACACCTATAAAACCTGCAGGATTGGGGCACTCCAGGATTGGATCAAAGCATCTGCTAAATGACAAAGTAATAATTGCACGTTTTATTTTTCATGTTTGTTAAAACGAAATAACATTTTTTGACAAACACAGTGCAATTATAACACACTCGGCATTTTTGCTGCAACCTAATATGTTATTTTTTTATGTGTTAGTGGATTGGATCTATTTTTTAATGTAGTTTATTCTACTGTTTCATCAGTCATATGAGGCTTGTAAACGAGACAATGAACTGGATTTGTGGAATTAGGTATTCGAGTACCAGAAAGACATGAAATCACAGAAGGGGTTGTAGCATTCTGTGGCCCACTCCAGCTGTCGTTGTTGTGTTCCGATTTCAGAGTTTTCATTTTCTTTATTTGCAATTATGTTATTTTACAAATACGTATGTTACAGTAATACATGCCAGTGTTAAGGTTTATATTAAGTACAGGGGTGTGACAGGATGACGAGTGGCAGTGATCTGGTCTGGACTGGACCACTTAGCAACAAAGGGCAGCATAAGTCCCTCAGTAGATTATTATACATTTACAGCCTACACTGGCATTTTTATTATTAGAAGTATTTGGAATATATATATATATATATATATATATATATATATATATATATATATATATATATATATATATATATATATAATATGCAGATTGTTATTTTATTATTATAGAGTTGTGGAGCCCTGTACAGTATTGTTTGTTTATTTTTAGAACTGTGTCTCCCCCTCGTCCCCTATGTTATTTTGTATTTGTCTGTTATGATTTATTTATTGTATTTGACGGCGTGTTATTAAGAACATAATAATATAAGAAAGTTTACAAACGAAAGGAGGCCATTCGGCCCATCTTGCTCGTTTGGTTGTTAGTAGCTTATTGATCCAAGAATCTCATCAAGCAGCTTCTTGAAGGATATATATATATAATATTATAGTTTTGGTTCAGAAGGCAATTCTCACTCTTGCGAGGTAAAGATGCTCTTTGCGTCCAGACAACCTATCAAGACAGCTAAATTTGGATTCTAGGTTCTAAACGCAAAATCATAATTGCCTTATGCAACTCGCATCAATTTGTATAAATCACATACAAAAAAATACTATAGTGTTCATTAATTCAAAGCATTAATTGAAAACAATGATACCTTTCTTACATTCCACTTAAAACATTAATTTTACTTTAAGGTCTGCTTATTCTCGAGTTCATAAGAGGATTACAACACTACTCGTTGCATACTTAACGGATTTGCGCTGCTTCCTCCAGCTGTTCCGTGTCTTCAACAATACAGGCGCTCGAAGCTTGCCCGGCGTCAAGGTCAGCTAGATTCCAGGGTCTACCTTCCTCTCGTTTCGTCTCCACTTCAGGGTACGAAATAAATGTCTTTGTAAAGAACTAAGAGTCATTTTTAAAAGCATGCTTAGTCAGTGGGGACTTAGAGACTAGAAACCAAGAAGACACAGAGAATGGTTTAAGACTCCCCCTTGTATATTCCAATTCTATTACTTTCATGCACAGAATGATATGATGACCCCTCCTTGACACTACAGTGTGTTCTGGCAGAGACAAGGGGGCAGCGTGTCCTCTGCCAGGAATAATTAAAAAAAAAAAACCTTGTGCAGAGGATGGCCATCTCCCGAGTTAATAAAATGATTAATTTGTTGCTAAATTGATAGATGGTCACCGGCATTTAAACCTGTAGCTCTCTGCACTCCGAGTGGGTGTATGGAGGAGAGTACGAGAGCGTGAGGACAGAACGAGAGCAAGCTAAAATAACAGATTCCAGGAACAGTGACAGCAACTACCCAGCCTGACCTAGGATCTTATTATTATTTTGTGCTGGTGATTTGCTTTGGTTCAAACCTTTTCTTTTGTGCTCTGTGAGCAAAGTGTTTTGTTTCAGTTCAAATATTTTATTTATTTTTGTTTGTGTGTAAATAAACGTCACACCACGCTTCTTTTGGACTGCAGTACTTGCCTGTGTGTTTTCAGTTCCTGCATCTGGCCTTACGTTACCTGTCACACCCCTGTACTTATTATAAACCTTAACACTGACATGTAATACTGTAACATACATATATGTAAAATAAAGAAAATGAAAAGGAAACTCTGAAATTGAAACATAACGACAGCCGGAGTGGTCCGGACCACGGGCCACAGAATGCTACAACCCTTTCTCTGAAATCATGCACGTGTGCAATACAGTTGACTATAAAAATGCAACCAGAACAAGATGAAATGTTGGAAAAAATTAAATAGAAATTGTAATGATATGTTTTTGTCTTTTTAAGAATTGTAATGTCGTTTCATCCCGGCCGAGGTTGTCCCCGTGGAAGGGGTGCGTCTGGACAGCGTGGAACACCTCATAATTACAGGCCACAGAATCTCAGGCAGGTTGCACCCGTGCCTCCTTTTCATTATGATCCACAAGCTGCTCCCTCCCCTGGCTATTCTAACTTTGGTAGTGCAGGTTACATGCCTCCCAGACCTGATTTTATACCTTATCCACCCCCGATGCCCCCACTGGGACAGAATCCTACAAACCAGTGCCCATTGAGACCCCCGTTTCCTAACCCTCCAGTTAGACAAGCCTTCCCAGGGCCCCCTAACTTTCCTCCCCCTCCAATCTTAAACCCTACCAACAGCTCCTTGTCTGGGTCAGCAGCTTCAGGTCAAAGCACCTATCATTATATGATGCCTCCTCCACCACTACCACACACCTCTGTTTCACCCTCCATGCCACAGCAAATGAGCTACCAGCCCCCTTATTCCATTAACTATTCCCAGCCACCCTTTCCTCCACCCAGTTTTAATGCTGGATATCAACCACACTCCAGCTCTTTCAATACCGATCAGTTCAGACATGCAAATCAGTACAAAGCTGAGAAGTCACAGAGTGAGCGAAGGTCACCAGAAAGAAACCGGCGCCCCGAGGAGCCCAGGCACAAGGGGTACAGCTACGGAAGCCATGGTGACAGGCACAGGATGGACTGTCCTGGAGAACGACGGGATCGTGGAAGGAGCCCAGACAGGAGGCGGCAGGAAAGTAGCCGTCACAGATCAGACTATGACCGAGGCAGAACACCACCTCGCCACAGAAGTCGGGAACGAAGCAGGTATTGTTGAGTTATTTACAGTCTCCTCACATTGTTATTGCTGCCTATTGCAAGTGCATACTGCCAGCAACCTACTGTTGGAATCCAGAAACTAGCGATCTCTAGCAAGCCTGAGAGGAAGACTGGTTGCGGTTATTTTTATGTAGTTTTAGTATGTTTTAAAGAAGGTATCATTTAATATTTTAGTTGTTTTTTCTTATAGGCAACATATCTCTATGGAAGACATCTGAGTTCTTTTTTTCTTTCTTACTAACTAACTAAAGGGAAAGGCATCGACACCGGGAAAGCAGACGGTCTGTATCTTGTGAAAGGCAACACAGAAAAGACTACAAGAGACCAAGGAGGTGAGATTGTTTTAATAAGAATATTTTAAAATGAAAAAATAGCAATATAGCTTTTATTTGTGTAGCAAGGGGCTTTTTTTTGTGCTAATTTAGGAACTTTTCAGAATTTATTTTAATCTCATGCTTAAAGAAAAGAAAGTGTTTTCACTCTTTTATGATGACCAAATCCTGTATTTGCTGAGCTCAGGCTTGCATGGCTGTGTCATTGTGCAGTCTGTGATCATACAACCTACAGTATGTGAAATGCTTACTGTTTTCTTTCGTTTCTTTTTGTAGTCGTTCGAGCAGTCGGGATAGGAAGCGGCCTCGTTGGGAAGAGGAGAGGGAGAGGAGGCCTGATAGCCAGGGCTCCAGTAGAGAGAAGAACTACACTTCTGTGAAAAACAAAGAACCAGAAGAGAATCAAGTAGAAAGAGCTGAAGATGATCAAGACGAGGATGAGCTTCTTAAGCCGGTGTGGATTCGCTGTACCCATGCTGAGAATTACTACTCAAAAGACCCTATGGATCAGGTGGTATGTAAAAGAACAATTTACATTCATAGTTTAACCCTGTTGGACCGACCTCCCCCCCCCCCCCCCTTATGAAAATTTTTCACATATACACTTTAATACATGTTTACAAACCATTCTATGTGATTTAATATACCCCTTAGATTATACCCCTGATTTGTTCACACAAACTCCCATTTATAGTCATATATGTTAATTTATTTTATTTTTTTTAATTTTCAGGGTGACTCTACCATTGTTGGCACAAGTAAACTGCGAGATCTGTATGACAGATTTGAAGAGGAGTTGGTGAAGAGACAAGAAAGAGCCAAAGCATCAAGACCTCAATGGGAACCACCAAAGACCAAGTTAGATGATGATCTAGGTACCATTTTATTATGCTACTGTCTGTATAACACTTCAGGTAAAGTTACTTGCTTTCCCAGGTAAGGTGGTCGGAGCTGGGTAAGAATAATCTGACACCGTGTGTCTACCCTTAGATGAGAGTTCAGGTGACTCTGAATGCGAGTCGGATGGAGGAAGCAGCAGCTGCAGCAGCAGCAGTTCAGACTCGGACGTCTTCGATGTCATTGCGGAAATCAAGCGCAAAAAGGCACACCCAGACCGCCTGCAGGAAGAACTGTGGTACAATGATCGTGGCCAGGTCTGCGAATCTCTTACTCTTGTTAGTACATTAAGGGTGAAAATGCATTTTATCCAAAAGGAACTGTGGTACAGAGAGCTGGCCATCATTTATTCATTTGTAAAGTTGTTTCACCAGTTGTGTTGCAGCGTTTTTGTAATTTAACTATGCATTACCTACTCCTTGGTCATTATGTGACAACAATACACCTAAGTCATATTTTAAGAAGCTTGTTATCTGTGGTGTCTTTTTTAAGTTTTCCAGTAAAAAGCTCCTCAAATAAAGAGTTTTGTTAGTCTGTAATGGAATAGCATATTTTTAGATTAAACCTAGCGTGGCTAGCGACATGGAATTATTGGCAAAGTGAAGTACAGTAATTCGTTTAGCCAGAAGACAGATGTAAGTTTTGCAATGAGCAGATACAAACTGCTACTGCTGTCCTTTTAACAGTAATTCTTCAGCATTCCAGTCTTCCAGTTAGGAAAACATGTCCTTAATTAGTAATAAGTTTTCTTTTTTAAAATCTGTCAAATTAATTTACTAAGGTGTTCATTTCATCAACCTATACCCATATTGAATACTGGTATTTATGTTTTTTTTTTCTATTTATTAGGCTGTGTGTAATCCTGCAGGTAATGTTTTTATTATATCAAATTATCTGTGTTAATATTTCATAGATGAATGATGGGCCATTATGCAAGTGCAGTGCCAAAGCCAGGCGGACTGGAATCCGACACAACATTTATCCAGGGGAAGAGGTGAGAAGAATGTCTCACTGTTAGGTCAGATAGTGTCTCCAGCTTTCTAAAAGCAGACATACACAAGTGGAGATACTGTAATTATTAATGTTCTTATTTTATAGTGTAACCGGTCGCTATTTTGCGATGATTCTTTTATAAATCGGAAGAGAACTTTTTTTTTCTGGTTATCTTAAAGATTCTAAGATGACAACTGACTATAATTCATAATAAGCAAACAGTAACAATGCAGTGACTATTGCAGCATGCAGAGAGTTTCTAAATATAACTATATTTATTTATTTCTTTGATCTTTTAGCATGTTAAAGCGTGTCGTCTAATGACAAACAATGCAGGAAGACTGTACCACTACAGAATTACAGTGTCCCCGCCTACCAACTTCTTAGTAAGTGAATGTTGGCAATTTATTTCTGGCAATATATGCATTGTTGCACTATATAAATATTTTTGAATATTTAAAGCCATATATTTAAATGTTGTTCAAAAACACTGTCTTTGTAGACTGACCGACCTACTGTAATAGAATATGATGATCACGAGTACATCTTTGAAGGATTCTCTTTGTTTTCACACACTCTGCTTACTAATGTAAGTATTACTATCTTATTGTGGTACCAATTGATCGTCATTAATGGTGAGAAATGTGGCAAGTGTTTTTCGTAAGACAAGCAGGACAGAACATAATAGCAGGAGATTGTGGAGCATATTTTTAACTTTGCCATCTGTAAATTTCAGATTCCATTATGCAGAGTGATCCGTTTTAACATAGATTACACCATTCATTTTATTGAAGAAATGGCACCAGAGGTGAATATTATTTGTTATCATTTATTTTTATTGTCTTAGTTTTTTAACAAGCCATAGTATGTTATCTGCTGTTTGGCTGAACGATAGTTCATGTTAGAGGGAGAACTGATGTTCAGTTTCCTTTTTATTTCAGTCTGACTTGTGCATCAAAAAAATCATATTGTGTTAAAAAACAAACAAACAAACAGTTCATAAGTGAAGGATCCTTATACATTAAAATATAGCTCTTGTAGAATTTACTTTAAACACAGACTAACACTAACTGTTAATTAACCAACATTTGTGAAATGTCAAGGGAGCACTGTAATTTTCCATATTACACCTTTGTGCCAGAATGCCCTGTCTCACTAAATTGGATGAAACTTAAGCCAGCAAATTTTAGTTAAGTCTCTAAAGTATTACATTAGAATTAGTAACTGAAGAGTGAAAATGCAGCACCTGTTCTCAGACCGGGAACATTACAGCCAATCTACAGGTATACACCTTAAACTGATCTCAGAAACAGAATGTGAATATTTTAGTAGTTTTATGTCCCAACACTTGTTACAGAAGAGACAACTGTATATGCACACAATATGAAAATGAATTGCTAGAAGATTTTAATGCTGTGTTTTATTATTATAATTGCAGAATTACTGCGTGAAAGGACTGGAGCTGTTTTCGTCTTATTTATTTAAAGATATCTTGGAGCTGTACGACTGGAATCTTAAGGGTATTTTCTTTATTTATTTTGCATTATTTAAAAACATCCTTCAAAAAAAAAAAAAAAAAAAATCTGGTTTACATTGATTCTTGTCTTTGTGTGTCATCCACCAGCAATGTTACTGCAACAACTTGAGTACATTTTCACAAAACTACAAGAACCCTGTTAAAAAGCAGTCGGATCACAAGTTTCAAATTGGGTCTAATTTACCTTCACGTATTAGTCTTTGGCAATGTTTTAGCAGTGAATATCTCTAGCTTAAGACTTGCCGCTAATGCTGCTGCTAATGGATTGTAATGCATTGCATTATGTTAAAATAAAGCTTCTTTTAAATCCATCTTTTGTGCTGGTATGCAAAACAAACGGCAAAACCAGACCCCCCACTTTGTATAACCATTTGTGTCTGTTAAATGAGGCATTGTCTCCATCTCCTGCCTGGAAGAAAACCTTTATTTGACAATGAATCAAAGATCATAAACAAAATATTCTAAACTGCATCAAGCTCTTCCCTCCTGTGGTACTAGCTGTGAAATGAAAGACATGATTGAAGGGTAAAGCTCTATACACTAAGGAATCTTTAAACAACCCAACATGTAAATCAGCAGAAAGAATGTGATATACAGTAACCATTCTTTTTTCATCTTTTTGTAGGGCCTGAAAGTGAGAATGATACTTCCATTTGTCAAAAATTTCACTTTATGCCTCGTTTTGTTAGATTTCTTCCTGGTGAGTAATTATGCTGGTGTATATATTGTGAAATACACAACTGTAAGTCACCCTGGCTAAGGGTGTCTGCTAAGTAATAATAATAATAATAATATACATTCAGCACAGTGGTCATGGGGATACTATTGATACTTCGTGGTCTCACATAATAGGCGAATGTTTTATAGTTAGCGATCTTTATTTTTTTCTAACATACATACATACATGCATACACACGTACACGCATACATAGGAATTAAATTATCAAGATAAGCGGATCTGAATGAACGAGTAAGGCAGTCTGCAAAACACGGCACCTGTAAATGGAACAATAAACAGGCATATTCATACAGGGCATCCATCATGAATAACTGTTTGAGTGGTAATGCCAACCCAGTAAGAATACTTTGTAAAGTAAATGTCATCATTCTTTCATTATTTGCCGGCCTACTGTTGTGTTTATTTATTTTTGTAATTGGCAGATACATGCGAGATTGTAATTTTGATTATGGCTATCTGATATTACTAATAGGATATATGTGTTTATTCTTATTTTTCAATGGATTCATTCATAAAGATGCTATAATTGTCAAGACTTCCTAATAAATGTAAGTGTTACCGAAGCCCCTGCAGTATTTACAAGAAACTCATTGATTTCCTTTGTATTTGCAGCAGTTATTTGTCAACATTTTCCTGATAGTTTTAATGTTGTTGTTTTTTTTTTTTACTGACACATCAATGAAACTAAACAAGATCATTACTTTTTTCCACTTTTACATTTGCCAGGAGAATTTTCTTTCTTTTAAACGTAGCAGTGTATCCCGTTCATGCTCCCTTTTCCAACAATGCTCTGATTGAAATGAACAGAAAACCAGCATTGTTGCAGGGGGAGTGTGATCTGAATACACTGTGACCCTTAGATGTTTGGGGTTTTTTTTTCCCTCTTGGCGAACACTCCCTAGTAAATGCTGAGAAATGTGTTACCCAGTTGATTTATGACCCATGACGTGTGATTAAAAAAGCAGTATAGTATGTTTAAAATTAACGCTGCAATAAGGACAACATGCGACACAGCAAAGGTAACATAATGTGTTTTATGTTAACTTTGCAGGGTGTGCTGCAACACTCTATTAGTATATTCTTGAAGGATATCAGTAGTAAAGTAAAGTTGCGTGTCTTTCGTTACAGACGGTGGAAAGGAGGTGCTGTCCATGCACCAGGTGCTCCTGTACATGCTGCACAGCAACAAACCTTTGGTTCCTGAAGAAGAGATTGCCAACATGCTGCAATGGGAGGAGTTGGAGTGGCAGAAATATGCAGAGGAATGTAAAGGAATGATCGTCACCAGTCCTGGCATGGTAAAGTCTGTTAAGGTTACAGTACTTTATGGTGCCTCCAGGGGTGTAGTGCTGCGGATTGGCAGGGCAGGGAGAGCACCACTTCCATACTTAACATGTAGAATGTTTAACTGTTTTGCTGCTATTAATATGTGGAGATATACATTGTATAACCCATACAAATAAGCAAAGAACACCAGAACCGTCCGAAACCCTTGAGAGAGAAATAGAAAATGAAACAGTTTGAATACAATAAGCCTGGTCTAGAATAATGAGTAAGAGAGGTGAAGGGAAACCGTATCAACGCTGTGCTGAGGTGGCAGCGTTTTACAATAAGATGTAATAATTGGAACAGTTCTTATTTTTAGACCCATATATAAGAAGTGATGTAGCTACAATAAGCTATACATTTATTTAAAAGATAAAACTCCACCACAACAAACAAATAAAGGGTACCTGTGTGTGTGTGGCCTTGCACATCTTTTTTTTGCAAACAGATGCACGTCTGTTTCAAAACCTCAGTCTCATTCCCTCTTAAGCGGCTGCTGTAGGACGGTGAGATGAGCTGATTCTGGACCAAACCATTCAATATACGAGAAGGTTAATTAATAATAATAAATACCATGTTTTAATCATGTGAAAATATGTATTTGTTTATGTATTTATTTTTTAATATGAACAGCTATAAGCCTAGTGCCTTGTACTGTATATACTTTTGCTTTACAATAATACCTCAATATCTGATTGTCTGAATTTGTAATGAATTGGTATACTCGTTAGCTACTAGAGTGATAAACTGCAGTTCTGTTGAGTGTGTGGGGAAACGGGGACTGCAGTGGGGCATGGTGGGGGTGAGAGAGCAGGGAGGGGGTAGATAATATGGACACCTCACTTCTAATATAGCACTACACCACTGGGTGTCTCTATTCTCTATTAAAAGTAAATGTAAACCATCAAAATGCAGGAATTTAAATCTGTTGTTGGGCTAAAATAAAAAAATAAAAAAAGGTTGTAAATCATGCAATTGTCAGAATATTTATTTGACAGGAAATTGCTGGAGTTTGGTGCATTGTTGAAATTGCAGGCATAGATATACCAGTACTTGCGTGGCGAGAAATATACATGTACAGACTATATTTGCATGAAACAATGGTATGTTGTTTAATATTTTAACAGAATGTCATTGCGTTAGTAAGCAATTTCATCATATTACAAAAACAAATGTGAGAAATGATATACTGCACACTGTTAGTTGATAGTTTTATTGATTTTGCAAATGTTTATTAATAGTAAACTAAATAAAAGAGATTGTCCTTTTATAGGTGACAGCCATACTACTTCACATTAAACATGTTTTGTTAGGACAAGTGGAATCTATGCCATTTTCATAGAGATTCAAATTATTTTTATCCTAAGATAAAGTACTATGGAAATAAATTCTTATTCATACATTTTTTAAAATTAATTTGTTTATTCAAAAGTATTGCAATAGTAATAGCAATTTTTATACCAGACAAATTAAGATTAGAAGAACTCGAAACTAGCCAAGTAAGATTATTACTGTGGTGATCTGTGTTTGCCTTTTCAAAGCAATGTATGCGTAAATCATTTTATAATTCTCATGATGCTTGGCATCCAGAATAGAAGCACTTTGTAATTTCATACTGTGATTTATAATTGTACTGTAAACTTAGCCATTCTGTCCTTTATGTCTTTGCCTGGTATTTCACAAAGGATGTGCAAATCATTTATGAATCTTAATCAGTGAGTTTCTAGAACTTACAGTACATGGTTTCTGCTACTTGTACAAGATTCACAAAGGCCTACTTACTTAAAAGAGTAATATATAGCAAATGTTCTTCGTATTCATGTTCACAGTTTTCACAAGCCTTTGTGAACAGATTATCTGGTTTTGAGTTTCAAATGTTACATTTTGCAGAAACCCAGCTCTGTTCGCATTGATCAATTGGACCGGGAGCAGTTTAACCCAGATGTCATTACCTTTCCTATAATTGTTCACTTTGGAATAAGACCAGCACAACTGAGCTATGCCGGCGACCCACAGTAAGATGTTCTTTTTTTTTTCCTGGAACCTTTTGATTTCTTTCTTTTTTTCCTTTTACATACCCATGCTAACTACATACTGTTACAGTAGGGAGTTAGTCATACTAGAATTTAAATTATTTTGTATACAAAATATAGTTTAAATACAAAATAAATATTGCAGTAATAGAAGGCATGTTCTGCTTTATTTTGATAACAGTATTGTGTTTAAGGTACCAGAAGTTATGGAAGAGCTATGTGAAACTACGCCATCTGCTGGCCAACAGTCCAAAAGTCAGACAAGTGGACAAACAGAAGCTAACACAAAGAGAGGTATTTAACAAGATGAATCGGGCAGCTCACAGGAGTTTTTCATTAATGTGTAGATTTTTAGCTGTAGGTTACATTGTTCTAATAAACCCACTGTATAGTAACAATTTAGCAATTTTTTATATCAGTAGGTAAGAACATCTAGAAGTTATCTTATGAAAATGAGCTGCTTATCCAGAGAAAGTAGGAGCCCACCATATACAGAAGTGTTTCAGTCTTTGGTGCACTGGAGAGAAGTGTTTGCCTGTCAGTTACTCCTTTTACCTATTGGGTAAAGGAAAAAAAAAAAAAAAGCTATTTCCCTTGTAAATCAGACACATGCTCGTCAATAGTCTTTATTCATGGAAGTTTATAATCCAAAACTGAACCTAAAATGTACAATTCAGTTGTTTAATTACTATAGTGTTTTCAGATCAGATTGTTTTACCTTATGGTAAGTAGGTCAGGAATGACAATGCACAGGTACAGCCAGTGGTCCAGATAAGCTGCCTACCTGCCGTTTTTACTCATTACAAAATCAATCCGAAATGCACACAAATTTGATTTAATGCGTACAAATGTACATAGCAGTTTTGCTGCACAGCTTTTCTGCCTCCTCTAAAACTTCCACTAACAACTACATCTCCAAGAATACAATGTCTTCAGTTACTAGGAAACTATACACAAGAAAACCCAACCCAACAAACATTATCCAATCTCTGGCCAGCCCTGATGGTGTCTTTGCAGCCAATTGCAGTAAGAATAAGACAAATTTGAAGCTACACAGGTCAACGCATAAACATCCCAGTCAACTTACAAATCCAACTGGAACCATGTTGAAGTTTTAACATGTTCACTGAGTTTAAGAATTTAATGTAATTAAATGTAATTTAAGGAACACAATTAATTTGCAGAGTCTGTGATACCTCAAAAAAAAAAAAAGGTTCTGAGCAGATCAATAACCTTGTAGAACTGTGGTTGTACAGTAGTTCAAAGTAACATTGCAGGCTCTTTGTTTAATGCCTACCCCATTACCATTAAAGGTTGTATAGCATTTGTCAAGATAACTCATGACTTCAAGGTAATGTTGGATTTTACCCCCTGAATATACACTGTACTCTCTGTGTTAAAATTAGAAGGCAAGTTACACCCAGACCCAAAACCTTATATTGAGCACTGACTACAGCAGTAATTTTGAAACATGTAGAGTAATATCTGCTTTTAACATATGTGTGTTGTGACTACAGTCAGCTCCCCGTGGAGCCAGGACACAAAGAAAATCATAAATCCACAAGCACTTGGATTTTTCAAAGCCCTCTTTAACGTAGTACACCTGCTTTGATCATGGAGCTGTTTTATACTTCTAACACAGTGAAAGGAGAGAAAATGCTCTGGGACATGAGAGCCCTGAGGATTTATTATACAAACTGCAACCAGCAAAGAAAGCTGGATTATAGTTTTCAGCTCCGAAAGATAGAACAAAACAACTAATACAAGTAATGTAAACACTTTGACATGTGTGATGTGATGTCATTCGCACAGTTCAGGGATTTACCCATTGCTGATTGGGATTTTAATGTTTCTTATGTTAAGCCTGCTATAAGACAGTAATCCAGTGAAAGCAGAAGTATTACACCCTAGAATAGAGGATATAAATCGTTTTTGCTAATCTGTATATACTGTAAGCAAGAAGCAGCAACTAAAGTATGTCTGCTCTTTTTTTCCCTTAAATTCACTAGTTGTTTTAGTAATATAATTCTGGGACAAAAATTGGATTTCATGTTTTAGATATTCACTCATAATTTTAAATATTTGTTCATTTTTCAAAAAGTAATAAAAGCCATTATATTGCTCTGAACGCAGGCAGAGACAGCATAGCAGCAGGGGCAGGGGTCATGTCCGTGATCCCTGTGTGTGTGCCTTTATTTTAGCAAGACCTTATGTTAAAATAGAAAAATATCCCAGGAGTAAAGCAGAAGTTGTGTAGGAATTACTTTACCCCAGTGAATTAACTACAAAACAAAGGATATCAAATAGCAGTTCAAGTTAAACGTGTTTTTGTTTATTCCCGAAATAAATAGAACATAAAGCTGACAACACATTTTATTTATTTATTTATTTATTTTTTTCATTCCTTGCCATTGCCGTTTCTTCACAGTAAACAATGGCCATCGACACAAAGTCTCAAGAAAGTTTATGTACGTGTATATGTTTTCAGGAAGTTGTACTGTTTACGTGTGGCATTTCAGAATGACATGCTTGCCTTTTTTCTGTCCCATGAGATTCTGGCTCTGAAGCAGCACAACACGTTTTAAACTGTCATGCAAATTCTGCTGAGACGGTAAATAAGTGCAAGGTATTTTTGTCATTTCTAGTGAATACATACATCTGATGTTTGTATCCAAATACATGTCAAAAAAAGTTTGTTCGAGTATTCAGCTATTTGTCCCAGTGCTAAATATAGTGTTGTTTTTCTTGATTAATATTCTTGCTGAACAGACTCACCAGCTGTGTCCTTGTTTGTAGATTTGATGGAGCATGATTATGAATATCTATTATTGATGATTCATGTTACAGGAAGCTCTGCAGAAGATCAGACAGAAAAACACCATGCGACGAGAGGTGACTGTGGAACTGAGCAGCCAGGGGTTCTGGAAAACGGGCATCCGATCTGATGTTTGCCAGGTACTCTGTGTCATTTAATTACTCAACTTTATGGACCTAGAAAAGCTTTCCACTAATGTTAGCTGGATGCAATTAAGTGAAAAACTACTGTGAATCACCTTGTCATTTCTTTAACTGTGATTGGCTGAGGAAGTGGCAGTGTTACGACCATAAGAGAAAATAGTCTAAAATACATAGCATGTTTACAAAATGAATTGGCATTAGCTTGTGTGCTTATCTCATATGGTTTTTACAGTTCTGATATCCCTTTAAGCCAAAAACAAATACCAAGAAATGCCATCCTATGTGTTACTTGCCTGGCATGTGCTAGAAAGAGTTTAAGATATACAGAGCATTTCATATTCATATTCCATGTAAAACGTTTCCTTATGAAACTTTGCACGGCATTTATGCAAAAGCAGATTCTATGAGTTGCAACAGAATAGAACAGTGAACAATTGTTTACATGAAATAATTGTTCTGATGGTTTCTAGCTATATTGTTTTCTGAATTTAAAAAAAAAAATCTTTCCTCTACAGCATGCAATGATGTTACCGGTCCTTACACACCACATTCGCTACCATCAGTGCCTTAAGGATTTGGACAAGTTGATAGGATACGTGTTCAAGGAACGCTGTCTTCTGCAGGTGAGAGGAGAGGGCATAATAAACCACTAACAACCTTGTGTTCCAAATGCAATCTGCCCTCTGGGCTTTGTATGCATAGTATGCACATGTGGTTACTTAACACGTCTTGCAGCGTGATGGTATCTACATGGGAGGAGAGGGATAAAAACTGAAATACTATAGTATACTTAAATATTTATAAATACATATATTGGCAGCCTATAAAGAAGAAAAAAAGTTCCTGTTAATGGTAGACCTCTACACACCTTCATGTTATTTAAACCTGGCAGATTAAATAAATTGTGAAGTTGTAGGAGATTCCTTATGTAGGGCATCTACAGTCACCTGCTTCCATCAAGAATATGTTTATGTACCTCCCCTTTTCTTCAAAGAAGTTACACACCTTTTTAGTGCAAACTAAGTGTTGCACAGCTGTGGGAGTGATTTGTAGTAAGGTAAAGTTGCAGATAAAAGTGTATAACGCGTATATCATCATTTAAGTAAAGCTCTTTTGTTTGAATTTCCTTTGTTCTTCTGGTCGCTTGTTTGCCTAATGAAGTTAAACTACCTTGGTTCTAGAACTTGAAGGACTGTACATTCAGCCAGCTAGTTATATATTTTAACAACTTACCCCACTGGCATTTCTATTGTTCCTTACCATCTTGTTTGGGATCCTTGTGAAATAAAAGGCATAATTTAAACAGCAGACGTTCAAAGACAATGTTGTTTGCATTCTTATGAGGATGTTCCCTTACAGCTGTTACATCTAATAGGACATCTGAGTTGAAACAAAGCTTACTGATTTTCATGAAAGGTTTCATGTCTTAACCTATGGCATCCAAGGATTTAAATATATCTCTAACCCATTCTCGTTTTCTTCCTAATGACATTCTTTTATACATCCCACAATTTCAATATAAACTAATTAAGGTTTCTTTATTTTATAGTGGACTGTAAAACAATACTTACCCACCCAATCACTGTGAACTCCTTTTTGACATATTGCACTCTCGTAAAAAAAAAAAAAAAAAAAAAAAAAAAAAAAAAAAACAAACATTAAAAACGATGCTAATAATAAATTGCATATAAATGAAGAGTTCTGTTTTTTATTTGTATGTTTGAATATCTGCTCCTCATACTCTAAACAAATATATTATTACAATTTTACAATTGTACTGGCCATGGACTTGCTGATGGGGTTAATTTCCTCCTTGCAGTAAGAATATGCTCAGATTCTATCTTTGAGATATAGAAAGTAACATTATTTTTTCAAATGTTCTTAGACTGCTGGGTCATTAGTTACCTTTTTCAATTATTCCAGTTGTACTTTTAAAATGAACTTGCACAGTTTTTAAAGTATAACATGCATCCATTTACATATTATTGAGGATGATGGACCGTTACATGGAATGCATCAAAGCGTGCTATCTGTGATTTTGTTTTACAAATGTGGTACGTTTCCCGTGAACGTGCAAGAAGCGTGGGAGCTGCGTGGATAGTTCTCTTCCTGTGTGCAACTTAAGCACGTTGCTGATGTTTTCAAGCAGTTATAAAATGGGTATTTTAAATACTCTGTCCTGATTGGTGAAAACAGGTCACATGGAGGTGTTGCTGTTCCCTGAAGCCGTGCAGGGACATTGAAATCTAGCCTTACTGTTCATTTAAAAGAGAGTGTTTTTTTTTTTGTTTTGTTTTTTTTAAGCTAAATATTTTCAAACATCTAGTTCGCTGAACAAAATGTATGTGTTGCAGACTTTGTACTTGATCTGCATTTTCTTGCGCTAAGGCAGAGTTAGTGTGTTGCTATGTGAAGTATGCAGAGGAGTGCAGTGTTAAGAAGTAATACTGATACAGTGTGCATTATCCATAGGAGTGTGTAATTCAACACACTCATTGCAGGAATGACCAAAAGCTTGTGGAATGCATTGGAACGCGTTTTACACTTGGTGCATGGCTATATTCGAAGTTACAGTATATTTAATAATTTGGCATCATGTAGATTTCTGTTTAAGTCTAACATTTTCTAATAATGGTGTGCCTAAATCATATCTGGGATGTTGAAAGTTCTTCTCTTTCACGACAGTAAAATGTTTTTATATAGTGTTTTGTATAAAGTTAATTGTGTGTGCATGGAGCAAATTAGGATTACTGCTAACTATTTTGTTTATCTTCTGATACATGATATGGAGTTCTGCAAATGTGCTTCAGCGCACAAGAACTAAAAAAGAATTAAAATCTTTATAATCTCTTGCATATTCTTTTGCTGTAGCTGGCCATGACCCATCCAAGTCATCACTTGAACTTTGGCATGAACCCAGACCATGCCAGAAACTCTCTTTCAAACTGTGGTATTCGGCAGCCCAAGTATGGAGATAGAAAAGTCCATCACATGTACATGCGAAAAAAAGGTAAAAATTGAATATAACAGTGTTGTATATTGTTTTTTTGTTTGTTTGTTTGTTTGTTTGTTTTTAAAGGGATAAGGAATTGTTTTTGAGTGTCAGTTAAGCTTCCAATTATTTAGGTTTGTTTAGTTGTTTGTCCCTTTACATTGAAGTGTTACATTAAGTGCAAAACTTCATGTCCTATTGCTTAATTTAAGTGTACAGTATACCCACACACAGTTTGCACTATTCTGTAGGTTGTGCATCCTTGTGTTTTAATAAAATAAAGCTAGAACGCGTTTTAAGGAGTCATATGACTCCCGTGTGATATTTAACAAACCGTTGTTCAACCTTGGTTGTCTTATGTACACACCCACACCCACACACACACACCTGACTTTCTGGTGCCATGTGCTTCATGTTTGTTGCTGTGAATAATATATAATTATATATATATATATATATATATATATATATATATATATATATATATATATATATATATATATATATATAGCATTTAATCTGTTTTGTGCATGTTCAGCTTAATATGCTTTTGTTTTTGTTTTTTAGGTATAAACACATTAATAAATATAATGTCGCGGCTTGGCCAGGATGACCCATCACCTTCTAGGTAAGAAGTGTGCACATTCTATATTATGATTACCTTGCTGCAGTTCACACTAAATTAATGGTTACAGTGTTTCACATTGTGAATTGGTACAATTGCCAGAAATTATGGTTTGCACACAGAAACATTTTAGAGCTAATGTGCTTCAATACACAACATTAAAATAGAACACACACACACACACACACACACACACATATATATATATAATCACACACACACACATATACACAATGGCTTGCAAAAGTATTCAGACCCCTGACCAATTCTCTCATATTACTGAATTACAAATGGTACATTGAAATTTCATTCTGTTTGATATTTTTTTATTTTTAAACACTGAAACTCAGAATCAATTATTGTAAGGTGACATTGGTTTTATGTTGGGAAATATTTTTAAGAAAAATAAAAATGACATATCTTGCTGGCATAAGTATTCAACCCCTGTGCTATGGAAGCTGCCAGTTTGCACCGATGAAAGAAATTGCACTAACAAGGACACAATTACCTTATCATTGGCCTCACCTGTGAACCATTAAAGTTGCTGTCACATTTTCTGGATGAAAACCCCACTGTTGAAGGATCATTGGTAAGGCTGTGAATCTGAAGGAAAATGAAGACCAAAGAGCATTCTACATAAGTTAGAGATAAAGTAATACAAATGCATAGATTAGGGAAAGGGTACAAAATAATATCCAAGTGTTTGGCTATCCCAGTGAGCACAGTTGGATCAATAATCAGGAAGTGGAAGCTGCATCACACCACCCAGGCACTGCCAAGAAAAGGCCGTCCCTCAAAACTCAGCGCTCAAACAAGAAGACGACTTGTGAGAGAAGCTACAGAGAGGCCAACAATCACTTTGAAGGAGCAGCAGAGTTCAGTGGCTGGGAGTGGAGTAATGGTGCACCAGTCAACCATATCAAGAGCTCTGCATAACACTGGCCTGTATGGAAGGGTGGCAAGAAAGAAGCCGTTACTCAAAAAGTACCATCTGAAAGCAGGTCTGGAGTTTGCCAGAAAGCATTAGAGTGACCCAGCTGCAATGTGGGAAAAGGTTTTGTGGTCAGATGAGACCAAGATAGGTTTGACTTTGGCCAAAAAGTTCTAACACTGCCCATGCCACTAGAAACACCATCCCTACAGTTTTGTATGGTGCTGGCAGCATCATGCTGTGGGGATGCTTCTCATCAGCAGGGACTGGGCATCTTGTTACAATTGAAGGAAGAATGGATGGAGCAAAATACAGGAAAATACTGCAAGAGAATCTACTTCAGTCCACTAAAAAACTGAAGCTTGGGAGGAAATTCACCTTCCGGCAGGACAATGATCCCAAGCACAAGGCCAAAGCAACATTGGAATGGCTCAAGAACAAAAAGGTGAATGTCCTACAGTGGCCCAGTCAAAGTCCTGATCTCAATCCCATTGAGAATCTGTAACACTGTTTGAAAGTTGCGGTCCACAAGCGTCATCTAACCAACCTGAACAACCTGGAGCAAATCTGCCAAGAAGAATGGGCCAAAATCACTCCGACACTGTGTGCAAAGCTGGTGCATACTTACCCCAAAAGACTTAAAGCTGTTATTGCAGCGAAAGGTGGCTCTACCAATTATTAATGTGTGGGGATTGAATATTTATGCAAGCAAGATATTTCAGTTTTTTATTTTTCTTAAAATATTTCCCAACATAAAACCAATGTCACCTTACAATAATTGATTTTGAGTTTAAGTGTTTTAAAATAAAATATCGAACAGAACGAAATTTCAGTGTACCATTTGTAATTCAGTAATATGAGAGAATTGGTCAGGGGTCTGAATACTTTTGCAAGGCACTGTATATGTGTGTATATATATATATATATATATATATATATATATATATATATATATATATATATATATATATATATATATATATATATATATATATGGATTGGACATTTTAAATAAATCCATAAATGACAACTAATTAGTCCAAGTTATTAACTTTCAAATGAGCAGTTGACAATCACTCTAGGACTCATAGATTAAGCTGTCTCACACTTATTTTTTTTAGTTTTGAGGCTTTTTTCAAAATAGTGGTGGAAGCCAGCATAATGAATGTGATTGTATTGGAGAATGTATATTGATGTCTTCATCATTGCAGAATAAATCATAATGAGCGCCTGGAGTTTCTTGGTGATGCCGTTGTGGAGTTCTTAACGAGGTAAGAAATAACAATACTGCAAATGAACTGTTCTTGCCTTTCCTTTCATTTTGTATTATCGGTTACTTCTGTTCATGTTTTCATACTGCAGGGGTAGTTAATGTTACAGTGCTCTTGGTTCCCAGTAATTGGCATGTGTATGCCAGCTGTTCTTAAAAAGGACTAGGACAATGCTGCATTGGCAGGCAAGTTGTTGAGCTTAAGTATTGAAGGTGCCATTAAAATTCTATTCATTGTTTATCTTGTTACACCTTCACAGAATTCTCACCTGGGTAACAAACGATGAATAAGAACAAATGGGATTTTAATTTATCTATTTATTTATTTACTTATTTTTGGTATTAAAAGGTATATTACTTTTATTTGTAGACATGTTACGTGTGGGGGATGCATATCTTGATACAGTAGCTAGTCTCCGCGTATAGGAACACCTCCTAAGAGAACACTTGAACTGATTTTTCCCGTTGTAAATGATCCGGCTAAAAGAACACGAACTGCACTTAAAAGAATACCACTGTGGCATTTTGTAGCACATAGCGATTTAAGCTTTTTGACTGTTTTGTTTTGCTTTAGTTTTTGTCTTAATAATAATAATAATAATAATAATAATAATAATAATAATAATAATAATAATAATATTGTAGTTTTATTAGCATACATTTGCCTATTTTGCTTTTACTTGTTCAGCTGATTTCATATGTTGATAAATGGGTGTCATGACAAGTAATACATATATATGTATTTATTCATTGATTTTATATTGTGCGGCTAACTCATCTATAAAACATTTCGCTTGCTTCCCGATGGCTGTTCCTTAGCCAGAGACTACTGTATGAACTGTACTCTTGTTAACCTATTAATTATGATTCAGGGGGTGGAGCTAGACCCCCTGTGCCCTTCCATGAATTAAATCTACTCTATTTAATGCTTAGCCACCTACATGTAGTTGTCCTGCGTTTTTTGTTGGTCTTGCGTTTTTCGTTTTTATGTATTACTACAGACCCACATCTAAACCGAATATTTGGAATACAGAAGAAAACTCGCCCGCAGCAATTTTCTTTCTAGAATCAGGAAATCTGCGATGATGGAGTCCCTTCTGTCCAAATCCAGCAGATGAAACGGTGAAAGAAATTCTGGTATCCTGGTTTATCCTACCAACATAGCGACTCTTTGACTGCAAAGCGCTGACCTTCCATATCAGCCACAGCGGTACAGCAGTACTCGATCGTGCAGCAACTATATCTAGTTTTCTGAATGCTAGAGATATTTTCCTTGGCATGCATTTCCAGCATGTCTTTGTAAAGATTGACACGTTCACAGAATCCTGAAAGCTATTTTCTTTTCTTTTCTGTTGCAATCCAATACTCAAGCAGCAGCAGTGCTGCTCCACCAGCTGGTTCAAGCCGCTGACATTACTCTCAGACTGCGTTACAAGATCCAGTAGCGCAGATTATCTTTTTACCCTTTTATAATATCTAAAGACAGCAAGCTTTTATACAACTTCCAACGATGCCCTTTGGTGCGCAATTGCCTGGATTCACTCATTATCAGTATTACCAATTCCGTTTACTTTCTTGCCATTACAGATGCCAGTACAGCCTTGTCTCTCCACGCCCATATTGGTAGTAGATCTCTCAATCATCATGTTGCACTTCTAGACAATCTCCCAGCTGCAGCGATCCATTGCTACTTCATTTCAGTGTCTGAGACACAAAATCATAATGGGTAGGACATTAATTTGATTAAATTCTCATTCAAGTCAGGATCCCCAGCTTGTTTTGGGGGGAAAAAAAAGTTACTTGTGGCAAAATTTTCTTGGTTTCATGATTTACAACGCATTCTTGTAGTTTACCCTCTTGCTTTCATGAATGGGGCTCGTGCATGTTTAATCAGAACCACTAGAGGGTAGTATGACACCACAGATTGTGTGTTTAAGGTACATTATCGATCTCCTTGTCTAAGAAAATATTGTATTTTCTAATCAAACAATTATGACGTGGAGCTTGGTTTGAAATGTTTACTTTAACACTAGAACTGCCGAGATTTCAGACTACATACAACCGAGACACCCGCAAAATGTGCGGCTCCATTTTAAAATTACTTCAATATGAAAATGAAAAACAAACAATCGTGTGCAACTTAATATTTTTTTATTTATGACCATCATACATAACATTTTCATAGTGGAAATACCATATTTTTCAAAAAGAGCACACAATTAAACTGTAATAAAGTAAACTTTACGCAATAAACTTCTGTATAAACGTGTAGAAAGCTGTATGCACATATACAATTATAAAACATAAACAACTAGTTATAAAAAATAGCATAAAACAAAAATATAACATAACTTATGCAATGTGAAAGTGCTTTGAGTGAAACAGAGTTCAAAGGCTTTGTCTGTCTGTTCAGAGTTCTATTACAGCTTTCTAAGTACAATCTAGGCAGAAAACACACTTTTCAACTGTACCAGTGCATTTGCCACAGACTACCTTTTCACAAAGTTCTGTTTTAGTGCATTTATCATTCTGGCATTGTCTTTTATTGCATGTGCTAGTGGGTGCAGCGCTGGCTGAAGGTTGAGGGGCATTTGCCAGCCGGCTTTCGTGTCTTCTCAAAATGTTTCTGCCGTAGCTCCAGGGCTAACTGCAAAATGAAGTCCCTCCGAGTGATTGTGTTGCCGGTGCACTCCTTGTACAAAGCCAAAGTCTTTGATGGCTGCCAGGTCCAAAACATTATAAAAAACAGCCACAGGCCACCTGTGAATACCACCTTTGACAGAATACAGCCGTGCCATTTGATCCAGTATATCCACAACGTACTTCATTACGCTGTAAAATGCAACAGTCTCTAGCCTTTGTTTAGCATCAGTCCCGATGGTCACTGATTAGTGCAGAGAACTTAGAATAAGCTAATTTTGTATTTATGTATGTATGTATGTATGTATTTATTTATTTATTTTTTACGCCTGTACACAGTCAGGGTGGCACAGTCGTTCTGCCTGTGGAGTGTAATGGAGTGCAGGGGGCTCTATTCAGAGAACAGGCAGTGATTCAGTGTGTATGTTTTGTGACAACTGCTATAATAAATATAATAATAATAATAATAATAATAATAATAATAATAATAATATATGATGTGTAGAATGACTTTCATTAGTGCTTCAGCACTCGACAGGAGTATACAATACGTTCTTATAAATTACTTTAATTTTATTACAAAGCTCAGACTAAATTGTTGGCTATATTGTATTGATTTCAATATGCCGCATAAACTGTGGGTCTGGTGGTTGAAGAAGCAAGTGCTTATAACGATTCTGCAGCTGAAACACTGAGTATTAATTCAAATATTTAGTAATACTTAAGAACAGACATTCACGAGATATGCACATATGCAGAGATGTTTAAATTTTAATTGCAAAAGACGTTCAGAAAGCATCTATGGCAGTGCTAGTGTTAAAAGGCTAATAATTAATGGGTGGAGCTGCCAGCAGACATTGAAGAACTGTTAATATAATTGAAAGCATCCTCTTACCTCATGATGGATAATGCATTCATAGGCCGTTCCCGATCAGTTCAACAAATCTACGTCTTGCAGCAACCTCAGAGCAAACGCCTGCAGGGATTCG